>NC_055967.1:16264183-16321683 GCF_018492685.1 Alosa sapidissima | reverse complement strand
CGATGATTACATCTTGAAAGTAAATACCCCCCCCCCCCCCCCTTATTGCTGGCGCTGGGAAAGCAGATGTTTGTGTTTATTCTCTCATGCACATCTTCCAAGCACACAGAGAAGAGGACGATGAGCGGATTGGCATTCTGCCTCCTTAATCTGCGTAAGAGAACCTGTTTCGGGTTGTAATTCACATGGTATGTCTTTTGATTCGGATTAGCGCGGGCCAATCCTCTTAGAGTGCGGGGCTCAGTGTAACTTATCAGTGGCGAGGCCGTCTCGTGAAACGCTGTAAATCCACGTCTCCACCCGCCCAGACTTCCAGAGCCCGGCGCTAATCTGCCCAAATCTCATCGGAGACTTCAACTTCAAAATACCTTTTGAAAGCCCATGCAGAGCTCAAGGCACGGCCAAATTCGATCCAGGGGCTTTTATTTTGACATGGAATTGTGGTCAGTGTTGTTCTCACGTCGACAGCTCAGTGAGTGTGGCCTGGCTTTGAGGTCCAGAATGAGGTGAGGGGGTCACAGTTTGCTGTTGCATAAATGTGTGTGTGTGTGTCTGTGTGTGGTGTTAAAATCACTCGTTCTCTCACTCTGTCAGATTTCACATCAAAAGACAGATGCCTGCTTGCAGTTGTGGTGCCCAAGCCTCTTGCTGTGGCAGTTCAACTCCAAGCACAGCAGCTCTTTCCTGGTTTCACATGCTGCCACTGACATTTCAACCATTAAGACGCCATTTTACTGGAACAGCAGCACAGATTTCCATAAGTTGGCCTGTCGTCATTACACACACATATTAGTGCTTCATCGCAGGGTTTTAGGGAGCAGGACAGAGCGTAGGACAGAGCAGGCAGCTGAAACACTCTCTGGCTCTGAGCTTTCCTTAATGCAGTGCTTTGACTTAGAAATACCGTGAAATATTTCAATCCTTGAGTCATATTCTTTATCCTTTAAGGTTCTTTATAATTCAATAAACAGGATTAAAGAGCAGCAGTGGCGGCGTGCTCCAGTTTCCCGCGTCAGCCGACAGGCCACAAACAGGCCCTCATTAAACGTTGTAAGATTACGGCTTAATCTCGCCCAACACATGTTGGGAAGAATAAAAGCAATTTGATTTGGGAGAAGCCGAGGCTGACGCTCGCGCGCCTTAATCTCATCGGGGCCTCGCCTGCTAAATGAAAAGACGCCGCTCCGTGTCAAAGCGAGGAGAGTGGGGGGGGGGGGGGGGGGGGGGGGGCTTCTTGTCTTCTTCTTCTTCCTCCTTCTTCCTTCTTTTGTTTTTTCAGACAACAGGCTCCTCCCACACAAGATCAGGACACATCGCAGAGTCATCTACTGTCTGGCTATCTCTGTCTTTCTTTCTTTCCCTCCCTCTCTCTCTTGATCCCTCTCTCTCTCTTTCTCTTGATTTCTCTCTCTACCCCCCTCTCCCCTCCTCCCTCGCTCTCTATATTTCTAGTTGATCCCCTCTCATTCTTTTCCTCTCTACAGTCTTCTCTTCCAACACACTCTCTCTCTCTTTTCCACCCTCTCTTCTCTCTTTCTCTCTTTTCCACCCTCTCTTCTCCTCTCTTTCTCTCTTTTCCACCCTCTCTACTCTCTCTTTCTCTCTCCTCTGATAATGTGACAGCCACACACAAACACACACACACACACACACACACACACACACGCACACACACACACACACACCTGTTTTGCCGGCCCCCTCCCTGGTGTGTGGTGCCTGCTTACTTTAATTTGCTTCCCAATCATGTGGGATTTGTGGCGGTGGTGGCGTGTGTGTGTGTGTGTGGTGTGTGTGTGTATGTGTGTGTGTGAGCGAGCGGTGAGGCGCTGGTGTGAAGATGACGATAAGCCAAAGCTCTAAATCCCGGCCTCAGCTGTCTTATCGGCCGCCGCTGGCCCGAGTGGCGCGCTTTAATGGGGGCGGCTCTCTGTCTGAGCTTACGCTCCAATCGCATTAAAGATTCGCCTTCCTTCCTTCGCCAGCACCACTGCCATGCTGCGCCCTCCCCCCCCCCCCCCCCCCCCCGCACCTTGCTTCTCACTTCTCTCTCCCTCGCTTATGTTCAAGCCATTCCTCATTTCTCTCTCTCGCTCTCTCTCTCTCTCTCACACACACACACACACAAACACACACACAATGCACACACACATACATAATCCTCTTCTTTCTCTCACATACACACACACACAAAATCCCCCTCCCTTTTTCTCTTTAGCTCACACACACACACACACACACACACACACACACACACAAAACACATACGGTTTTATTTGATGGGATATGTAGTGAATTAAAAGTTGCTGCCTGGCTGTGTGTGTGTGTGCGAGAGAGACTGAGAGTGAGAGAGAGAGAGAAAGAGAGAGAGAGGAGGAGGGGGATGCAGCTCATAAGCTTCTGTCTTAAAGCTCCGCAAGACCATTTGTCTCACTGACAAGCATGTGTGTGTGTGTGTGTTTGTGTTTGTGTGTGAATGTATCTCCTCCCGTATGGAACAGACCATATTTAACAGTGTGTTAATGCTCCGTACCCCCCACTCCCATCTCCCTGGTTACTGATCCTGTGCCTCTCTGTAGAGCGCCTGTGATATGCTCCTAAGAACAGGTTAATTATAAGCGCGCTAAGCTAGCGGCTCCCTCCACGCTACCGCTAATTAGCTTAGGCCCAGTTTAGCACCAGACAGCCGCCTTAGGCACCTCATCTGTCGCCTGCTTGGAATATGAGTGACGCTCTGTATTTTGGTTTTAGCCCAAAAGGTTGTTGGTATTCTTTTAATCTTGGCATACGGTGCTAGTGGGCGCCCGCCTGCTGCTTGCTCTGTGAGTATTTGGGTCACATGGGTGGTTTTGTGCCAACCGGTGCCATGCTATGCTGCTGTTCCAAGTGCCAGTGCTTTCATTTCTCACGGTTTTAGAGGCGAAATTACAGGGACATCACAGGGACCAATCAGACCATCTTCTGGCTAGAGTTCTTGGGACCTTAGTGATTAAAGATGAGTCAATAGGGAATTTGTGTGTGTGTGACTGTAGGTGGGGGTGGGGGATAGAGGTGCTGGGGGGAGTGACATCCCCCTTGGTCTTGGTTTTGGGTTGATATTGTGTACCAGGAGAAGGGTTGTGGTGGAAGATGCCGTTGGCTGGTACATTTTCACGTTCCTTCTCATCTCAGTAAAGAAAACACAAAAACACAATCTTGTCCAAAGGTAGCCATAGGATGATACAAGGATACAAGGACGTTTATTGTCACATGCATATAGTTACTGGAAGTAAGAAATGCAGTGAAATTATGTCTGGTGTCAGCCTATTTGTGCATTTATGGGGGAGGGTAAAAAGTGCAGTAGAAGAGGGGTTTAGTAGATTAAGTGGCAAGGGCTGCATAAGAAAGGTGGGGGAGGATTGGGATGGGGGGGGGGGGGCACCAACAAGGAGCACCCAAGAGCAACAGGGGCAAGGAAAAACTCCCTGACCAAGGAAGAAACCTTGGGCAAATCCACGGCTCAAGGGGCTAACCCAACTGCCAGGGGTCTTGGTGTGTGTGTTGGGGGGGATGACAGGGGAGATGGGATAGTGTGCTGTGTATGTGGGGAGAGGGCAGTGTGCAATATTTGTGTTGGAGAAGCTTCCTCATGAGACAATGTGCTGTGTGTGGGTAGGTGGGGGCAGTGTGCTGTAAGTATGTAGAGGATGTGTGTTGGAGAAGATCCTGAAGACAATGTGCTGTGTATGTAGGGAGGGGGGGCAGTGTGCAGCAAGTATGTAGAGGAGGCTTACTGTAGCAAGCAGTGTGCTGTATGTATGTGTGGTGATGACAGTGATGATGTAAGTGTGTGTGTTTTTTTTTGTGTGTGTTGGGGATGGGGGTGGGGGGCGGAAAGGCTAGGCAATCAAAGACATGGGTAGATAGATGGAGGAGAAATCAAAAATAATAAATAAAACGTTCTATTGAGATGTGCAAAAGTTGGAGAAAGTCAGATGTGTGTGAGTGTGTGTGTGTGTGTGTTTTGACGTGTGATGAAATAAGAAAATAAATAAAAGGTCTGTAGCATAGATGGTAAAAAGGAGAATCATAAATGATCAGACAAGTGCTCTCTTTGAGCAAGCACTTTCACTAAAGTCAAGTCAACTGTCAGACTCTGAAGACTTATTTGATCACTTTAATGCAAAAATGGCAAACATTATGGATGACATTGCTCCATTACAATTCAAGAAAGTTAAGGACAAACAGAAAGCACCATGGAGGCAAAATCCAGCAGTTAAATTTCTAAAAAGAGAGTGTAGGAAGACTGAAAGAAAATGGCGTAAATACAAACTTCAGATCCACTATGAAATCCATAAAGAGATGCTCCGCACATATAACTCTGAAATATGCAAAGCAAGACAGTCTTTCTTTTCTAACATTATCAATAGAAGTTCAAATAACACTCGTATTCTATTTTCAACTGTTGATAAGTTAACAAATCCCCCCTCACAATTAGCGCCTGAACTTCTCTCAACTAATAAATGCAATGAGTTTTCATCTTTTTTTAAAGGTAAAATTGACAAAATCAGACTCAACATATCTGCTCAATTACAAATTCAACAACCTGAACTTCCAGCAACAAACAGAGGGAAACTAAACTTGATGTCAGAGTTCAGCTTGATAGACTACGAAACACTTGAAAAAACGGTACAGAATCGCAGCCCTTCCACATGTGTCTTAGACACTCTGCCTACCAATTTCTTCAAAACTGTTTTTCACCTCATAGCGGCGGATGTCCTTCAAATTGTAAATGTATCATTGCTGTCTGGCACTTTTCCTAAGTCACTGAAAACAGCTGTTGTAAAGCCACTTCTCAAGAAGAATAACCTGGATGCCTCCATGCTAAACAATTACAGGCCCATATCCAATCTACCTTTTATTGGCAAAATTATTGAAAAAGTAGTCTTTAATCAAATAACCACCTTCCTAACATCAAATGGGTACTTTGATTACTTTCAGTCTGGTTTTCGGGCAAATCACAGCACTGAAACAGCTCTCATTAAAGTTTCCAATGACATACGCCTCAACACAGATTCAGGTAAAACATCAGTCCTAGTGCTACTGGACCTTAGTGCAGCATTTGACACTGTTGATCACAATATTTTACTACACAGACTAGAACACTGGGTTGGATTTACAGGCATAGTTATCAGCTGGCTAAAATCATATCTACAAGAAAGGAGCTTCTTTGTTGCCATCGGAAACTGTACCTCAACACCAACGTCCTTGACCTGTGGTGTTCCCCAGGGGTCGATCTTGGGGCCACTATTATTCAACCTCTATATGCTCCCACTTGGACAAATCATTCAAAATAATTTGATTTCATATCATAGCTATGCAGATGACACACAAATTTACTTAGCTCTATCACCAAACAACTATGGTCCTCTTGAATCTATGTGTCAGTGTATAGAACAAATCAACACCTGGATGTCTCAAAATTTTCTTCAGCTGAACAAAGAAAATACTGAAGTAATTATATTTGGTAAAAATGAGGAAAGACTTAGGGTTGCCACTCTCCTTGACACAAAAGGGTTGAAGGCAAAGGATACTGTTAAAAATCTTGGTGTATTAATTGACAGTGATCTAAATTTCAACAGCCACATGAAAGCGATAACTAAATCAGCTTTTTACCACCTCAAAAATATTGTCAAACTCAGAGGGCTGATGTCAAAACATGACTTAGAAAAACTCATTCATGCATTTATCTCCAGCAGGGTTGATTACTGCAATGGACTGTTCACAGGCCTTCCTAAAAAGACTATTAAACAGCTTCAGGTGATACAAAATGCAGCAGCTAGGACTCTAACAAAAACTAAAAGAACTGACCACATTACTCCAATTCTTAAGTCCTTGCACTGGCTTCCAGTAAGTCACAGAATTGACTTTAAAGCACTATTGCTTGTTTATAAATCAGTAAATGGAGCAGGACCTAAATACTTGTCAGACATGCTTCAGCAGTACACACCTTCTCGTCCTCTCAGGTCCCAGGTGAAAAACCTGCTAGTAAAACCTACAGTTAGAACTAAACATGGTGAAGCAGCTTTTAGCTGCTATGCGGCTCAGCTGTGGAACCAACTTTCGGATGACATTAAAAAGGCCCCAACTGTAGCCAGTTTTAAATCTAGACTTAAGACCAAACTGTTCTCAGACGCTTTCTGCTAACTGTGCCGAGTTACAAATTCTGAATCTGCCTCGATAATTATTCTACTTTGTCTTTTATTACTTTTTTTACTACTTTTGCCTTTGTTTTTGCTTACTAATTATTCTTTATTTTTAAATGATTTTACCTTGTGTTTTATGTTTTCTTTTTATTATGATCTTTACCTTTTAACTATTCTTTGACTATATTGCCCTTCTATGCTTTTATTTGTTATTATCGTTTGGTTTTGTTTATGTAAAGCACATTGAATGACCTCTGTGTATGAAATGTGCTATATAAATAAACTTGACTTGACTTGACTTGACTTGAGCATAGGGAGAGGGATGTAAAAATGCTAAAAGTCATGTAGGTGTGTGTGTGTGGGGGGGGGGGAGGGTCATGAGTGCTGAGGAGTGAATGAGTGCAAAGTCAGTATAGTGTGAGTTCAGAGTTGGGAAATGTTTGAGAATTCTGAGGAGTGAATGTGTGCAAAGTCAGTATAGTGTGAGTTCAGAGTTTGGATGGCCTGGGGATAAAAACTTCTCCTGAGTCTCTCAGTTCTGGCTTTGTGACTACATAGTAGGGGTGTGAATCTCTCATGTAAAAGACGATACAATTCGCATCTAGATACATGGGCACGATTCGATATAAGAAAAGATACATGTTCATAAAAAACGATTCAGTACGATTCAATGCGATTCGATGCAGTTCAAGAATGGAAAGCATTCTGAAAGATTTTTTATCATTTGCTCAAGGTGCACATAAATTTTATATTGTCAGTTATCATGGTCATGGTTGTCAATTAGGCAAAAAAATGTGTGAATATGATTATCTAAACTGAGGTTTGTTTCATATACTGTATTGAAATGAAAAAAGAATAGTCTACATTTCAGTCAAACACAGCAGCCAAATACAACATTTTTTTTATAGACTATAGTTATATCTGATTGTTTTCATGGAGCTGTAGCCTTGTTGAGGTAAGACAATAGCGAAATAAAATAAAACAGTGCTTAAGACACTCTTGGCCTTTTCTCATATAGCCAACAGTGTTTCTCAAAGTGTGGTCCGGGGACCACTGGTGGTCCGCAAGCTATCCCAAGTGGTCCGTGAGCAGATGTGATAAAATATAATATAGATGAGTTGTTTGCAATATTGAACCAACTTGTATGTAAATCCAAACAGTTCTGCAACACTGTCTATGCAAGATATGCCAGTTTAAATCATATGAATCCTCTGACACAAAGTGCAGAGACAATAATCAAGGTGGTTCAGTGAGTAGGCCTATTGTGTAGGCTAATATACTATTGAAGTAGGTCTAATCTTTTTTTTTTTTTTTTTTAAGCTAGGTGGTCCGTGCATTTCTTTTTTATTGGTTAAGTGGTCCTTCGTCTGAAAAAGTTGAGAAACACTGGCCTACAAGAATAAAACAGGCCTACATATCAATGAACTCTCTGGGTTTATTTTGTTCCAACGGTAGACCTAATGCAGAAACCTATAATGATACAAGTCTGAGTGAATATGAACAAAATAATTGGCTAATAATTTGTGCATCGTTTTAGCAAGGGCCAAATTATTATTTAACATTAAGGAAATCCCTTCATCAAACGTAAGGCTATACTCCACAGACTATCGTTGCTGTTTAGTGTTTAATTTCGCGCTGGATTTTGAAAAACAAAAGAGTAAAAACTGTAAAACAAACGACAGAGTGCGAGTTATCACGTGCTTAAGTTGCAGTAGATGTATGGGTAATGAGGTCATTTGACAACTTTGGGCAATGAATGTAGCCAAAAACGAACTGCATTACCCACAATTCCGTGCCACGTATAGTTTCAAAACCGGACGTGGGATGAACGTGCTGCTTGGAACGTAAATGAGAGTCTGAGCGAGCAGAAAAGGTTGTAAACCGATTCGTAACAAGTAAATCGATATAACGACCGGTTCATTTCAGTTTTATTCTGATACGGGGCTTCATGTATCGATGTAGATCTTACACGTTAAAAACGGATACCGATACGTATCGGTTCATCTTTACACCCCTACTACATAGGCGTCTTCTTGATTTCAGCGGTAGGAATAATCCATTGTTAGGATGAGAAGAGTCCTTCAGGATCTTTTGGGCTCTTAGGAGCAGAGGGGGACAGAGTACACAGCTTCATTACTTGAGTAAAAGTACAGATACCCTTTGCTAAATTTTACTCAAGTACAAGTAAAAGTACAACAGTCAAATGTCTACTTAAGTAAAAGTACTGAAGTACTTGTTTTTAAAAGTATTGGAGTATCAAGAGTACAAGAGTAGCCTACATTTTCTAAATATTGCATTACTACTGCCACAGTGCTCACATTTATGTACAGAAACGTCCGACATGGAGTTATGAAAAATGTTAATGTTAATACCTTGAAGAATTTAAAAGGAATTGAATCAAGTCATTTTCATCTTTTCACCATGTTGCCAGGGATGGGCAGTATTTGTAATACATCTATTTAAAATACGAATTTCAAATACAAAATACTATTTTGTAATTGAAACACTTGAAGTGAAAACTATCATTAACTTGTTCAGAAAATTGAAATAGTCTGGTGAGGTGGGGCCTCAGGTTCCTGGGATGGACCTGCTGCGTCTTCATCCATTGTTTCATCTATGGCTTCGTCTCTTATCTAAATCTGACTATGGAGTTGACTTTGGTGGAAAGCTGAAGGTGATTGCTGATAGGCTGTCTCAATCAGTGGTGCCTGCACAATCCAATTACGTTTGAGAGGGAAACAACAAATTGAGGGTTTCCGAGATTTTTTTTAAGTAATGGGTACTCACGGTTATGGATAGAAATGTAGTGGAGTAAAGAGTACAATGTTTGCCTCTCAAATGTACTTGAGTAAAGTCATGAGTACTCCCCAAAAATAATACTCGAGTAAAGTACAGATCCCTCAAAATTGTACTCAAGTACTGTACTCAAGTAAATGTACTCCGTTACTGTCCGGCTCTGCTTAGGAGTACTCTTCTGGAATAGATATCTTGTAGAGCAGGGAGTTGAGTTCTTATAGTACGTTCAGCTGAGCAAACTACTCTCTGCAGAGTACTACAATCTCTAACTGTGGAGTTCCCATACCAGGTGATGATGCAACCAGTTAGAACACTCTCAACCGCTGAAGTGTAGAAGGCCTTCATGATGGATGTAGAAACTTTGAATTTCCTTAGCTGACGAAGGAAGTAGAGTCATTGTCTGGACTTCTTCAGAACATATTGAGTGTTAACAGTCCATGTTAAGTCTTCAGTAATGTGGACACCAAGGTATTTAAAACTTGTGACTCTCTCTACAGGTTGCCCGCTGATCATTAGTGGGGTGTAACTGTAGTTCTGCTGCTGCCTTCTGTAATCCACTACCATTTCCTTGATTTTTCCTTGGATGATACTACCATAGCCATATGTTTAAATGGGTGTCTTTTGTGTAACTGTCTTTGTATTATTTACTGTTTTACCTTCACTATTTTTCACATAAGAAATCTAGTTCATGCATGTTTGTTTTTGGTTATTCATATGTATTGTTTATGGTGTGTGTGATCTGTCATCCATGCCTTACACACTGAGCTGCAGGAGTTATTGCCTCCATCACTACCCTGCTGTGTGTTGCCTTGTACATGCAGGTCACGTCCGTGGCAACCACCGCCCTGACAACCACCGGCCTCCTGTGCCCTGGCTGGTTGGAACCCTGGCATGGTGAGAGCCCTTATCTCTCCCTGCATATGCCCCTCCTGTTCTCCTCACCCCCATACACACACATTTACACATACCACACACACAAACACACACACATATCCACACACAAACACACACACATATCCACACACATTCTCTGCCCCCAGCCCATTTCACGCTTCACTCTTAACTCCTGTGATAACTCCAGACTCTTCTCCTCTCCTCCATGCTGCCATTCAGGCAAATGCCAAAACAAATCTTGTCATAATTAGCGCTAATCCAGCTCATTACAGTCTGCTTAATTAGCCTATTAATAGCACTTCCTGGGAGAGCTTGTTTGCCGCGCAGGCAAATGTTTGTTCCCAAATTAGCAGACGAGGAGAGGAGACAGCTCCATTGTTCAAACAGGCGGCCCGTTTGACAATGCCGCGCCGGCCCCGATTAGCGGCAGACGGCGCTTGTCTCGCTCACCTCGCCTCGTCTCATCTCCATCTCGTCTCGTGGCCCGTGAGACGGAACAACAGACACACGGATCCATGGGAGCAAACAACGACAGACTGGAGGTTCTGCGGCAGCAAGGCTCAGATCCGGAGGAGCGGCAAGGCTCAGATCAGGCCTCACGAGCGGGCGAGTAGTCTCCAGCTGAGCTGCCTCGCATCCCCAGCAGACACTTCTGGCCCAGTTCTGACACAATCATCTCTGAACCCACCATCGGAACCATGATCGGAATCATGATTGGACCCACGTCAGACTTCTATTTGCTCCATTTTCAGTTGCTTTCTCAATCACAGTCCTCCCTCAGCTTGCTTTAGAGATAGTAGTATTGTGTTGTGTATAGTGGTATGAGTATAAGTATATGTATAAGTATATATACTTATTTGATCCCGTGAGGGAAATTTGGTCTCTGCATTTATCCCAATCCGTGAATTAGTGAAACACACTCAGCACACAGTGAACACACAGTGAGGTGAAGCACACACTAATCCCAGCGGAGTGAGCTGCCTGCAGCAACAGCGGCACATGGGGAGCAGTGAGGGGTTAGGTGCCTTGCTCAAGGACACTTCAGCCGTGCCTACTGGTCGGGGTTTGAACCGGCAATATTCTATTATGGCACCGGTGCCGAAGCAAACGGTAGTAACTGCATCGAATAACAACGTGGGGTAACACTTTATTTTAATGTGTTGCTGTTACAGTGTACCTACCTAAAAAGGTACAGTGGTACAACCTGTGTAACAACATGTACTATCAGGTACTATCATTGTACTTGCATTATGTATTTGTGGGTACCTACAAATAGTTGTTACATTGTAATACTGAGTGCTTTTACAAAACTTTGCCAATTTGTCTAAATTTTCATCAGAGGCAAAGAGCTGACCTGAGACCTGCTGGATGGGGTAAATCTGGTCATGATAGATTTGATATACAAATCATTCTTAGCTCCAGTCAAGGCCTCATTGTATTCAGTGTACATGTAACAGCTGTGCTGCTACAACCTTGTTACTCTTTGATACAGTGGAATAAACCTAGTGTACCAGTTAATTACTTACATGTACATATGACAATGATAGTACCTGATAGTACATGTTGTTACACAGGTTGTACCACTGTACCTAATTAGGTACGTACACTGTAACAGCGACACATTAAAATAAAGTGTTACCCAACGTGGATTTCGGTGCCTCATTTCGGTGCTTAAATAGCGTTTTTTTTTTATACGAGGCATCACTGCATGTCATGCGCCATCTCTAACGTCTTGCTCTGATAGCAACACATCCAGATACAGTTAGCTAACATAAACACTGGATGTATAAACCAGAGGGGTGCACCACATAGGCGAGTGGACAGTGTTTCTTTGTTTGACAGCTTGCGTGAGCCCAAGTAGCTTACTTTAAAGCGATATTGCGAGCTCTTTCAAAATCTATCAGTGTGCCTAACTACACACAAGCAATACGTTACACAATATCCTTGCTAATGCGCTAACTGGTATTTATTTGAAATGTTATCAGCAAAGTTGTAAGGAGACCGCGTGACAGCGGTGGTCACGTCATGAAGCAGGATTAGAACCTGCGACGCTGGCACAATGCTTCAAGTGCTTTGCACATCGACGTCTAGTCCATTGTGCTACTGGAGCGCTAGTTAACTAGTGAGATGCCAAAATGGTCACTTGTTAACATGTAAAGGTCAAAATACCCTCTAGTTTACTAGTGAGGGTGTTGTGGGCCTTACTAGTTAACTAGTGGCATGCATATTTTGTTCACTAGTTAACTAGTTACAACTAAAAACACAAACAAGCTGACCGTTTTTGTCCACCAGTTAACTAGTGGAACAATTTAAGTCTCACTAGTTTGCATGTGTGGCAGTGAAGCAGCTCACTAGTTAACTAGTGCGCACAAGACACACACTAGTGGCTGTTTTTGGAGCTATCTAGTTCACTAGTAATGCAAAATGTACTCTTACTAGGTAACAGTGACAAATTGGCCTTCACTAGTTGACATGTTTGGCCTTACTAGTTCACTAGTAATGGAACAGGACATGCTCACTAGTTGACTAGTGAGTATATCTGCATTATAATGCCTTTCACTAGCTTATAGAGGGCATTTTGAGCCTTACATGTTAGCTAGTGAGGACAAAACACTGTCCATAATGAACTAGCAGGAGAAAAATCCCCCTCACACTAGTAAACTAGTGGAATTTGAATAAATACACAAACGGCTGGCATTTTGTGAAACTAGTTAACTAGTGGGACGTAACATTGGCCACTAGTTAACTAGTGCGCAATGTCGCACTTGCATGCAAATGAAGAAGGCGGAACAAGGATTTTGATTGGTCCATTTAGGACTCAGAAACCTAGAAAGCATGGCTGACTTCGTCCAGGCTGTTCTAAGAGCAAACTTTTAGAAACTAAGATCGTTTGAGCATAAAAATATGATTTGATAACATGTCTAGTGACAAAGTTGTGGTGTATTGCTGTAATCTTCGTTCAGTTAATGTCGACACCCTTTACGTGTCCTGACATTAAAGTTCCCATAGCTGCCATACTCACACACCTGCACCTGGGTCACATGCAAGTTTTCCCCTCGCACCCCGTCAAAACGACACCTCGCACCCCGTCAAAACACACCATAGTGACACTTTTTGCACCTCACTAGTTAACTAGTTGAATGGAAATTGCCATCACTAGTTCACTAGTGGGTGTTTTGGTGCACACTAGTAAACTAGTGACACTTTTTAGACCTCACTAGTTAACTAGTGGGCATTTGTGTCTTCACTAGTTAACTAGTGAGCAGTTCTGCCTTACATGACTATAGTTTACATGTAAGTGTCACATTGAAGCCACTAGTTTACTAGTTAAAGTTCCTTTGGCCAGCATGTTAACTTGTGTGCCACATGCAAATGTTGTGGGTGGGATTTTGTGAAATTATGCGCTGTGATTGGTTGTCATGTTCTATTTGGACATAGGGAGCCAATAGAAAGCCTCAATTTCCAGAGTTCTCCGCCTCCTAATTTGAATTCTGCGCCACTAGCTGACTAGTGTGAATTTAGGCTTCAACTAGTTTACTAGTATACATTTATGACCTCACTAGTTAACTAGTTTGGACAAAGGATGCATCAACTAGTTAACTAGTGAGCCTACTGCCATCACCTAGCTAGCTAGTAAGCCATTTATGGTTCACTAGTTAACTAGTGACATTGACCTAGTCCAACTAGTTAACTAGTGAGGAGTTTTGCCTTCAACTAGCTGACTGGTATGCATTTTGGCCTTTACTAGTTAGCTAGTGGACATTTCTGGCTCTCACTAGTTAACTAGTGAAGCTAATATCTGTCCGGATACTGAACAATTGACATCCTCTTTTTACTCTACCTGCTCTAACACTTTGTTTCCAAAATCTCCAACATCAGAGCTCAGATAACCCCCCCCCTCCTTTGACCCTTCTATCTCTGTCACCTGCCCTGTGAGTTTCAGTCACTTCGAGCCTATATCATTTGCTAAACTAAGCAAAACCATAGAGCTAATGAAAATCTCATCTGGTCTAACTGACATTGTTCCTCCTCTTCTCATCGCTCAGACAATTGAGACCACAGGTCCCCACATATTAACGATCATGAACTGTAGCCTTGCCTCAGGTGTTGTGCCAAAGAGCTTCAAACATGCCGTTGTGCAGCCGTTGATTAAAAAACCCAATCTAGACACTTCAATCCTATCTAACTACAGACCTATCTCAAAACTCCCGTTCTTATCTAAAGTTCTAGAAAAACTTGTGCTTCAACAAATACAGTCTTTTCTTGATACACATGGTATCATGGAACCTCTGCAATCTGGTTTTAAAGCCCTCCACAGTACGGAGTCAGCCCTTCTGAAAGTTTTTAATGATCTGCTGCTAGCCACTGATTCTGGAGATTCTGCTATTCTGCTATAAACATAACGACCCCCAATCTTTTAAACTTTTATTAGCTTGTCTAGAGGACATCAAAGTCTGGATGGCTTTAAATTTGTAAAATTTTAATGAAAATAAAACTGAGGTCATAGTTTTTCGGCCCAGTGCTGCTTGTGACACACAAGGTGACTTAGGCCCCCTTGAGCCATTTGCTAAAGATACTGTAAAAAACCTTGGTGTAATGTTAGACTGTAATTTTAAAATGGAGAAACAGATAAACACAGTAGTAAGATCTAGCTTCTTCCAGTTAAGGCTTTTATCCAAGGTGAAGCCTTTCTTATCCCTCAAAAACTTTGAGATGGCTATTCATGCTTTTATTTCTTCCCACCTAGATTACTGCAGCGCCCTATATGTGGGCATTAGCTGTTCCTCTTTATCCCGCCTTCAACTTGTTCAGAACGCTGCAGCCCGCCTTCTAACCAAAACACGAAGGTGTGAGCTGAGCATATTACACCAGTGCTTGCAGCCCTTCACGCTCCCTGTCCGTTTTAGAATACATTTTAAAGTTATTTTATTTGTTTTTAAATCTTTACATGTTCTGGCCCCACTGTACATAGCAGATCTCCTGAAGGTGCAGACATCCTCTAGGGCTTCTAGGTCTGCTGACCAACTCCGGCTGGTTGTGCCTCATTCTAGGCTAAAGAGCAGAGGGGACCGGGCTTTTGCGGTGATTGCACCAAAGCTCTGGAACAAGCTGCCCCAACATATACGCCTGGCTCCCTCCTTGAGTGTTTTTAAATCTCACCTAAAAACCCATTTTTATGCCCTGGCGTTTAACACAGTCTGATTGTCTTATGTATTTATTTGCTTATTTGCCTGTAAATATTGTTATCCTCACTTTTTGTTGTCTTTTTTGTTGTCTACCAAGTCGTACTAATTTGCCTGTCCAGCACTTTGGTCAGCTGTTGTTGTTTTTAAAGTGCTTTATAAATAAACGTGACTTGACTTGACTTGACTAATATGTGTTCACTAGTTAACTAGTGGGCATTTATGCTGTCACTAGTTAACTAGTGTGCACAAACATGGCTCACTAGTTAACTAGTTGACAAAAATGGCTTGCATGTTGGCCTGATATCAAGATATCAGAATAAATGCTCAAGCGGCTGGCCAAATTACATAGAAGTTAACAAGTGGGAATTTTACATTCAGTAGTCAGCTAGTAAACATTTTTGTACCTTACTAGTTGACTAGTAAAATATAGAAGTCTTTAAACTAGTTAACTAGTGCACATTTCAGTGTCCACTAGTTAACTAGTGAACATGCTGAGCATTACTAATTAACTAGTAAGATATGAAACATATGAACTAGTTAACTAGAGAGAATTTGGGCCTTACTAGTTAACTAGTGAGCATTTTGGCTGTCACTAGTTAACTAGTTCACACAGAAATGGCTCACTAGTTAACTAGTGGACAGAAATGGCTTGCATGTACATGACAATTATGCCTGATATCAAGATATCTGAATAAATGCTCAATCGGCTTGCCATAGCCTAACATGTTCAAAACTACTGCATGTTATGGGTTAAGACATGACATTTCTTGAAGCATTTGGAAACACACTGAATTAACTGGAAAGTAGAGTCCCTGTTATATTAGCTTGCTTGCAAATGCCGTTGTCCATGACCTGGCAGTTCTATGGAAAGCGGTTTTAACATACCTTATGGCAAACCGCCTACACTGGGTAAACTTGAAAGCAGAGCTTACCATTGTGTGTGCATGCATGGCAAGCTGTTTTAACATTTAAATGTATTATTTATAGGAGCAATGAGATATTGATAGTACATTGAATATAACAGTTCAATTTCATGTTCAAATTTGTCTTATCAATAAAAAAAAGCAATTCATGCTTTAGACCATTTTAATTTAAAACATTTAAAAAACAAAGTACCTGTTCAGGCACCGTTTCGGCACCGGCATCGTTTTAAACGTATCGATTTAGCACCGGTATCGGATAAAACCCAAACGATACCCAACCCTAATCTTGATCTTGATATTAAGATGGGATGGTAGCAGCCAACTTGGATGCTAACTGGCTAAAGCTAACTCCCCCAATCGTGACCCCCTGCTATTCCATGGCTGCCACTTGGATGACCTGTGTGCTCTATTAAGGTGATTTATGCTTCTGATTACTGCATCCACTTACAAACAGGCAGCCTGAAAGAGCTGTGTGTGTGTGTGTGTGTGTGTGTGTGTGTGTGTGTGTGTGTGTGTCCGAAAGAAATCTGTATTGGTAATCCACAGTATCCCTTTAATCATCGCTGCTACAAGATTGTGGAGCGCTCTGCCAGTGAAAGAAGTGGAGTGAGTGAGTGGAAAAAACAAACACACACTCACACACTTACTTTTGCACGCTTGCACAATGCAGTCCAAGAACCACACACTTCACCATTCTCACATTTATAATAAATGACCCCTTCTTGTCTGCTACTTCTCTCTGACACACACACACACACACTCTCTCTCTATCTCTCACACAAACACATATTCAGTCATTCTGTTTGTCATTGCTAACAAACAGACTCATTCCCTCTCTCCAGCTCACTCTCACACACACACACACACGTACGCACACACAGGGCCCGTGGAGCCTGCAGCCCTGTCAGGGCGTTGATGTACAACATTCTAGCCCATGTTTCCCAACACAATCCCTGCATGAATATTTCAGTGCTGCAGTGCAATGCTGCGTGATTGTGATTTAAAGCTTTTCCATGTTAACAATGCTGTTTACTCTTTGCTGTTGTGCTGAATTATGGGAGCTGTGAGACCCCCTCCACTGAACAGTAATGGCTGGATTAGGGAGAAGTAATTACCCTGTAACATCTCTTCATCCAGAGCACTTCCCTTACAGCAAAGAAGAAAAAAACACACAGGTGGAGGAGTTGTACATACTGTATTTGCATTTTATGTAAAGTTTTGAAAGCCAAGTAACTTTTTAGATTTTTGCCACATATTTGCCTCTCTTTCTCTGTCTCTAAGTGTGTGTGTGTGTGTGTGAGTGAGAGAGAAAGAGAGAGTATATGTGTCTGTGTATGTGTGTGTGTGTGAGAGAGAGACAGTATACAGTATGTGTGTGTGTGAGTGAGAGAGAAAGAGAGAGTATATGTGTGTGTCTGTGTGCATGCTTACATGTGTGTAGGTCTTTAGTGCGCTCTAAGCTCTAAGTTAACATGTTCACACTGCATGATCCTTTCAAGTGGCCATGAAATGTGAATGTATATGTCGGCTCTCTGGCTTCTGTACTTTTGAAAAACAAAAAAACGTTTTGTGTGTATGTGTGTTTTTGTGCATGCGTGTGTGAGCGTGTGTGAGCGTGTATGTACAGTATGTGTGTGTGTGTGTCTGTGTGCACGTGTGCTGGAATGAATTCAGTGCAGTGTTATATGACTTGTTCTGGAGAGAGAGAGTATGGTGCAGAAAGGATTGTGCGTGCGTGCATGCGTGCGTGCGTACAATAAAAAAAGGCAAAGGATCAATAGATTACTCCTGCTAGAGAGAAACATGACAGGCGCATCTAAAGCCTTTTATGAGAGAAGCGATGAATAATGCATGACAACGTCTCTTTTGCTCGGCTTTGTTGTGCTCTACACAGATGGGGCAGCGCAGCCAGATCTTGGAAACATATGAAAGATTAATAGGTGCGCAGGGACACGGCTTGCTTACAAAAGGACTAAATAATTATTATTTCACAGAGAGCAGGGAAGAGCTCCAGGGAACTCAGGGATGAGAGGGGGGCCGGGCGCCGTGCGACTGCTGAATGAGGTGGACCGGGGCTTAGAGAGCACAGGCTGCGGCGCTGGAGCTCCTGTGCTGCTGTGTGTGTGTGTGAGACCCAGGCCCCGGCTGATCCACTATTTATTAGTCCTCCTTACAGACGAGTGAGGAGCCGCCCGGTGATGGCTGCTTGGGTCTGTGTGGTGTGTGAGGTGTCGTTTTGACGGGGTGCGAGGGGAAAACTTGCATGTGACCCAGGTGCAGGTGTGTGAGTATGGCAGCTATGGGAACTTTAATGTCAGGACACGTAAAGGGTGCAGTTGTTTTTCTGCATGGTTAGGTGATTGTGTGTGTGTGTGTGTGTGTCTGTTTGCGTGTGTGTCTCTCTCTCTGTGTGTGTGTGTGTGTGTGTGTGTGTGTGTCTGTTTGTGTGGTTAGGTATATTACATTACATTACATTACATTTAGCAGACACTTCTTGACCGAAGTGACTTACATATGTCAGCTATATTACAAGGGATCACATTGTCCCCGGAGCAACTTGGGGTTAAGTGCCTTGCTCAAGGGCACAACGGTGGAAGCCGGGAATTGAACCGACAACTTTCAGGCTACTGCACGCTAGCCCAGCTCCTTAACCACTACACTACCACCGCCCACCAGGTATATGCCTGTGGGTGTGTATATGTGCATTTGTGTGTATGTGTATTGTATTGTTATATGTAGGTGCATATGTATCTAAGTATTTGTGTGTGTGTGTGTGTGTGTGTGTGTGTGTATGTGTACCCTAGTGGGCTCAGCAGGTGAAAGTGAGCAGACTGCAGTGAAAACCGATCCCCGTCTGAGGTCACAGGAAGTATGTGTGAGCGACAGCAGGCCTGTAACTCACATTACGCATGATTGGTCGCCTCAGATCAAGTGATACAGGATGCACTCCGACCTTTCCAGTCACAAATCGATAAATATTTGTGAGTGAAGCACGAGATGTTTAATTACATGCGCTGTTTATCGTGTCATATCCTGGGAAACGCTGGGATCCATTCCCAGAAAGAGAGTGTGTGTGTGTGTGTGTGTGTGTGTGTGTGTGTGTGTAAGAGAGAGGCCTGTAACATTACACTTTAGTGGCCCGTTATGTACTGTAGTCAGAGTCGACAAATAATCGAAATATTTATGAAACATTATACTAATTATCAATTGTTGTAAAGCCACTGCACTTCACAAATGATGCAGTCACATATAAACAGCTCAACTACCATTTGAAATCATTCAAATGTATCAAATTTAAATTTGCAATGCGTATGGTTTGAACAGAAAATCTATAGATGGCTGGCTTTCCAAGTGCATATTTGTGTGTGCATGTGCGTGTGTGTGTCTGTGTGTATGTGTAATGTTTGTTTATGTCAATGACTGATGCATGTTTCCGCTCAATGAAGTCTGCAACTTTTGATTAATATCCAGCTGTCCTTAACAGTGGACTGGAAGCACTACACACACACACACACACACACTGTGTGTCTGTTTGCAGTTTCATGCAGCAGGATGCCATGAGAACCCTGCTGAAAAAAACAGCTAGAAACCAGCTTATGCTGGTAGCTGGTTTTAGCTGATCTTTTCTGGTTTTCTTACAGCTCTTGCTGGTGTGGCTGGTTGGGCCACCAGGTGGACAGGCTGGCATGACCATCTGAGGAAGCTGATGTGGGATACAACTGGTCTAAGATGGTCTGGTCATGCTGCATGTTTTCTTGAATGACCAACATAAGCTGGCAAGGCCAGTTAAACCCGCAATGTAAGACCAGCAACACCAGTAGAACAAGCAAAACAAGCTGAATTACCATTGTTAGCTGGGTAAATTAGCTGAAGGTATGTTTATGCAAGAGTTTTGCTGCTCAATCTAGTCAACCATCATAGGGTGTTTAAACAAACCACGTTAACCTGGTCAGGCTGTTTTTTTCAGCAGGGGAGAAGCTGATATTGCCATAAGTCATATTTCTAAACAGCATAACCTTTCATCTCTACCCCCCCCCCCCATGACTCAGTCTGCCGTCCTCAAAGACACACATAGCATTAGGACTACAGTCTGAGCACTAGGCCGTCCTGTGAGCCACGGAACACTCAAATGATGGAGTAAACAAACATGTAAACAAACAAACAAACATCATAGCAACAGCAAATCTCAGCAGATGTCCTTGAATTGGAGGAAGTATCCCCATTAGACAAGATGTACTCGAGGAGAGGGCGGAGGGATGGGTGGGGGGGGGGGGGGGGTATTTTCTCTCTCTCGTTTTTAATCGAGCTCATAAATGCAGCACATTTCAGCAATCTGTGCTGGAGACGTGGAGGGGGTCTAAACATTTGTCAGTCTTTATCTATTTTCAATTAGCGTGCTCTAATGATGAATTGAGTGCTCAGAGTTATGGATGACTTAATTAGCAGCAGGGGCTCAGCTCATTAGTGGCAGAGTGGCAGAGAACAGCAGCCGGCACTGCCCCGGGTGGCACTCCTCTCTCTCTCCCTCTCTATCTATAGCTCCCAGTCTCTCTTTCTACTTTACACACACGCTCTCTCTCTCATTTCCTCTCCTCTTTCTCTCCACTCCTTCTCTGCACCTCTCTGTGTTTATCTCCTCCCTCACTCCACTCCTCTTTCCTTCCTCTCCACTCTTTCTCTCTCTCCCACTCTTTCTTCTTGTCTCAGATGGTCTGCATCCAGCATCATTGTCCAAATGATGTGATTGAGTAAACGGTCTGTGTGTGAGGTCATTATTTTGTGTGTGTGTGAGTGTGTGTCAGTTTAGCGTGTTTCCATCCAACTTCCTAATGCACATTTAATCTATTCGAATAAGAGATCCCGGTTGGAAACACTTAAAAATGCGCATCAAAATTCCTAATGAGCATCTATATTTGATTTGCTAGATAGGGGGGGGGGGGGGGTGGATTAACTGTCGATGTGCATCAGGTATAATGCGAATAAAGTTGATGGAAATGGTTTATTCGCATCGTGTGACGTAACCTTCAGAGAATCTCAGCAATCTCTGGCGCTTCCCTAACATTAGGCAACTTGATGTGCTCTCTTGCTTGTTTCCGTAGAATAAAAGAAACACACATCGGTGCACAGTTGTTTTGCTGACGCTAAAGTTTTTGCCAACAACTCTGTATTCGGCACACGTCGCAAGTTTAACAACTAGTGCAGTGCCCGTTCAAACATGCCATTCCTGTAGAAAACCTGAAGCCCAATTACATGCCCGCAGGTAAGCCTGCTTTAACAATAGGATGATAGGGAAAAACATAATTCCAGCTAAGCATTCAATAATGAATACTGAATATCATAATATATTAGCCTATAATTAATGTGCAGTAAGCAGAATTGAGACATGACTGCATGTGACATTTCTACAGATCAGAATGGCATAACAATGTTTTGAATTAAGGCTATAGCTTATTGAATAACTTTCCTGATAGTGAAGAGAAAGCCAACGTGTGCTTGTTTTACCGATATATAACGATATATGTTGCTTTTCTTATCCAAACAATGTCAAACTATGCACTGCACTTACTCATGCCAGTAGCAAGACACCTGCCAGGTTTGAAATCTAACGTACGAACGACACGCAGACGTTCCTGCAATTTATGGATAGATAGATGCAATGGCTTGTTTGTTGGGATAGGCGTCTGACAAGTACTCGGGGCAACAGCAGGGTATATCATTCGGCATAATTCTTCAAACCCTGACTTGCTGAATCTAAAGGTCTCCACCCACTGTTGGTAGAGCTAATCGGGCCTTAAAAGTTAGGGGGGTTCGGGCAAACATTTTCAGCTCTACAGTGAAGTGCCAAATTTGAACAAATAAAAAAACTGCCGAGACCTTGGTCGTTCCCAAGTGTATGGCGGTCTCCGGCGATGGGAAGTGGCAATATAAACATTCTCCGCCTTCTCCTTCTAATCGATATTAAACAAAATATTTTCAAAATGAACGAATGAATTAGGCCCTAGGCTATTTCAATCACAGAGAGAAGGGCATCCATTTCACTCAACGTAGGCAAAGTGTCCCCTAATTACTTAGAATCAATAGGTGTTGGAAACGCTGACTAATGCACATTTTATTTATGCACATTACCACAGATGCGCATCACTAATTTGCATGAGTTGGATGGAAACACGCTAAGTGTCTGTGAATTTAATCAAATACATCTCTTCTCCTCTAATCATGTAGCTTAAACATCTTTAAACGACCTGTTATAATCACACAGCAATAACCAGATTGAACCAGTAGAGTGCTTTAAGCTGTTCATCAACTCCAGCTGTCTGTGTTGCTTATCACAGATGTTTGTCAAAGCCCTGTGCCACATTACCACAGAGTGCTGTTGCCCAGGTGGAGCTCGCTGGGTCTAAATGCCCGCAGCCTGTTGGCGTCATCACCTGGGTCTTTTGCTTCTAATGGCCTTTAAGTGGAACTGACAGAGTGGTAGCCCAAGCAGGACGGAAGATAGGTTTGTTCTCTTTCTTTTTCTCTCTCTCCTTTCATCACCTGCTCTCCTGAGGCGCCGTGCTGTGACAGCACTTGCGTCCCCCTCTGAGGGGTCTGGTGCTGAAGCGTTTACTGGGCCTCTCCTCTTCAACGCCCCAACACCAGACAGCTACTGATGAGCTGTGTGTGTGTGTGCGTGCGTGCGTCCAAATGCGCCACATTTCTGCATTTAATACATTCCTCTCTCTTCACCAATCACAGCGCTCTCCTCTCCACCAATCACAGCACTCTCCTCTCCACCAATCACAGTGCTCTTCTCTCCACTGCCTCTTGTGATCATCAGAAGTGTTACATACAGTAAATGAGATAACAGAGCAGTCAGGGTGTGAGTGTGTGTGTGTGCCGGTGGTGTTTTCTCCAGCTCTCTGAAATATGGACAATTTGACAAATCAGTCCCTCCCAGCGGACCCTTCATAACCCACACTGCATATGCATGTCTTTCTCTCCTGAAGAAGTCTAATCAGAGGAGAGTGTGTGTGTGTGGGAGTGTGTATGTATGTGTGTGTGTGTGTTGTCTCTTTCTCTCTTGCTGTGTGCCATAAATGATTCATGCTGTTTAGCTCCGTTGTTTGGGCGCATCTGGCTCGGGGAGGCGTGGGGCTGGCCAAATGGAGTAGCCACATGGCACGGCCAGATGTTGGGCTCGCCGAGACGCACAGCTCATCACAAACAACAACCAGCGCCACCCCTGGGTCCATACCATCTGACAGACACTCTGTGCCAGACACATTGGGATCTGTGTGTGTGTGTGTGTGTCTGTGTGACGTATACATGTCTGTGTGCATTTGTATGTACATCTGTGTTGGTGCATATGTAAGTGCAAATGTATATGTGTGTGTGTATGGTGTGTGTGTGCATGCATATCGAAGAGTGTACAGTGGTGTGTGTGTGTGTTCCTATGTTCTTGTGTATGGCATGTGTGTATGAGAGACATTGTGCAAGTTGGTGTTTGTCTGTGAATATGTGTTTGTGTGTGTACCTGTGCCTCTGTGTGTGTGTGTGTATGTGTGTGTGTCTGTGTGAAGTTTCATGCAGCAGGGTGCCATGAGGAGAAGCTGATATTGCCATCAGTCATGTTTTTAAAGATAACTTTTCATCTACAGCCCTCCCCAACACACACACACACACACACCCCTCCTGCCCCCACCCAATCTCAGGTCACGACGAGCGGTGGATTGGTATCCATAGATACGCATATCCATGTAAAACCCCAGGGCACTTGGGGAGGATATTTCATGGCATGCCTCTCTCTCTCTCATGTGTGTGTGTGTGTTTGTGTGTGTGTGTCTGTACCTGCCTCTCTCATCCCGTCTTTGATACATTTTTTATCCGCTGCGATTGAAGATTGGGCTCTCTCATTTCCGGTGATATGTGTCCTGGCTCTTCCATCTCCCAGCGGCGCTGCTAAAACTTGTATAATCAATTCAGAGAGCACTGCCTCTGCCTGCCCTATCCCTGCCTAAAACCCCTGTAATGAATTCATTAGGCATGAGAGAATGGCTGCCCGGGTAGGGTGTGTGTGTGAGGTGGGGGGTCTGAGGGTGTAAGGCGATCGTGATGCAATCACCCATGAATTGTTTATGGATTGGGCGAGGTTTTCTTGTCAACTTGCATTGGTGTGTGAAGGTTAGACAATAACATCCAACCCCGAGTATTATTTACCCCATCTCCCCCTCCACACACACACACACACACACGCACATGCACGCACATACACACACACACACACACACCTACCCAAACAATTAGTTTCCCCATGTGAGTGTAAAAGCCCATTAGAGAAGTATTTAACATGGATTGGTAGGCAGAATATCATCCATTTGTTTTATGCATGGGGACTGATGAAGCTGTGTGCCCTCATTATCACACAGAGCTTCTATCTGATGCTATTTAGTGCTCACACCACGCTGCACCAACATCCGTTTGTAAAGTGTCTATATGTCAGTAACGTTTTGAAATTAGTACTTCGCCAGCAAGCAGTACTTGGTGGGCAGTTGTGCGACTTGTGCTAAAGTTCGCTTGCTAACATAACTTAAACTGGCTGGCCTGGCAGACACCTCGCAAATAACCTCAGACTTAATTGCTGGTTACAGTAATTAGGACAATGGATTTTACTGTGTCTATTTCTCGATACTTTTTACAAAATCTAAGTAAGAAAGGGCCAAACAAATAAGATTAATATTTTAGCACGACAGTCTGGGGTTTGCCATTCTGAGTACCGTTTCAGTCATACAGTCTATGGTTTCGGTGGTGAGCGACGCAGACAAAGGCGACAACGAACATTCTGGCGGTGAAATACACCGCAATGCACAGCAACCTGGTGCAGAACCATAAAAGGGTCACGAGACGAGTCACAACGGCGTAGAAGTGACGGCGTAAGTACGCCGTTGAGTTGACGCAGAAGTATGTTGAGCCCTTAAGGCGTGTTACATACTCGACGTTCCCGACCTGTAGCGCGACAATGGGACGTCAAAATGACGTAGATCTAACTGGCGCGCCAGAATTTTGGCCAGGTCGCGCACCACTCTACTTTTTTCAGCTGAGCGCGCCAAAGCGGAAACAGGAAGATGAACTAGTTTGAGGGTAAGCGAGAGTTGCAGTTCGGAGGACTGTTTTGTTACAGTCGTGAATTTTTAATACTTTGCTGGGTAAGTTAACCCAGAGACAAAGACTTTAATACTTTGCTGGGTAAGTTAACCCAGAGACACAGACAAAGTTACCAGCGAGAGTCGCAACACGTGGAATTAAGAGGAAAGAATAGAAAAGAGGATAAACAAAATTTCTTTCCACTTTAGGAAATTACACAAACTTAGCAAAAATGTTTAAATTATTAACATTTCCCTTGGGATGAATAAACAATCTATCTATCTATCTACCTATCTATCTGCACACACCTTGGAAACTAGATGGTAGGCCTAATGATGGTAGTTGTGAATAGCAGCAAACAAAGTCTGAAGTATCATCACAGAGGCTAGCTTTTACTGCCATTGACGCCAATGCTACTGACTGCTTCTTCTACTGTGTAAAATAGGTAGCGATAGCCTTTTAGATAGATAGATAGATACAGTATTGATCCCCAAGGGGAAATATTGTGTAAAATAGGTAATAGCCTTTTAGATATATAGATACTTTATTGATCCCCAAGGGGAAATTTTCACAACAGTGACACCTCTGTTCAGGAGAATATTGCAACTAGTTTTGCGACCACCACGTGCGAGTATAAACGCTTACAGCGCTCCCGTGACGTCACATTGTCGCACTACAGGTCGGGAATGGCGAGTATGTAACAGCTTTAAGCCACCTCAGATGGACCTCCAAGCCTTTGACATGGCGTTAATCTGAAGAGTATGTGATGAATCTGAATCTGGCATTAATCTGAAGAGTATGTGATGAATCTGAATCTGGCGTTAATCTGAAGAGTGTGATGAATCTGAATCTGGCTTTAATCTAAAGAGTATGTGATGTCCTCTTGAATTGTCAGCATTGTGTTGGCAGGCGTGGGTGGCCTCCTGTGAATCCATAAGGGAGACACTCAAGACACACCACACACACACACCTGTCTGACTCCTGCTCAAGTCCTCTGGGGGGTTAAGTGTGTTAAGTTCTCTTCATCCCTCTCATTACGATATTCTGTTAATTTGTCTATAAACAACACAAAAGCAGCAATTATAAAAATACACACACACACAGTCAACTGGCTCTGTTTTGGATGCTAAGCAGTGGAAATGCAGTTGGTCATGGCCACATAAAGCATAATTGGCTTCTGTGGTTTAATGAAACCCTGTTCGTTATCCAATTAAAAAAGCAAATGAGGAGTTGTGGTGGGGCAGGGCGCAGCAGGAGGAGAAGTGGTCCCTGCAGTCCTGCAGCGTCTGGCTTTTCCAGGGGATGTGCTGCCATCACGTTTGTCTGGGGATCTGAGGACTGTTAGGAGGGCAGCCAAAGGCTCTTAAAGGAACACGCCACCCAATGTCAGTAGTAATTAGGGTTGCCAACTTTCTGATATGAAAATAAGGAATGGGGGGGGGGGGGGGGGGGGGTTTCGATAATACACTTCAGTACACCAGCATCCACTTCAGTTAGTGGGGGGTGTTTCGATAATACACTTCAGTACACCGGCATCCACTTCAGTTGGATGTGGGGGGGGGGGGGGACAGGAAATTGTGAGCCATTATTTACTAAAATGCACACATAATATACTACATTCTATGCACAATCTAGTAAAATGAGATCATAATTGAGTAAAATGAGTGCACAATTTGGTCAAATGAACGCACATTCTCACAATATATTTAAAAAAAAATTCTTGCCTCAATTCAATTTCAACCGTTTTGTCATAGGCTAAAACCTGGCAACCCAAAACCCAAATAAGGAAGCGGGTGCCGACTGCGCAGCCTGAGTCTCGTCGTAAGCAAGCGGGCTAGTTGAATGGCCTACTCCAGAACTAGCTGTTGTGAAATTGTTGGGAATTTAATTGATTAACACATCACATAAACTGTTATTGAGTGTTGTTGATACACTGAACTTGTGCCCTCAGAACCAAATCTGACAGCAAGCAGCTTTGTAGTTTTGGAAGTAGGCTGCAGGCAGGCAGCTGGTGGATACATAACTGGCATGCGTAAGGTAATGGTAAGGTAAAAGCAACGACCGAAATGCAGTGTTGAAACACGTGTATGAAACGTATTAAATATGCAAACACAGATCCGGTATAAACACTGAGACCCCCCCGAAAAGAAATCTCCCGTTTTTGGAAAGCTAAATGTTGACAGGTATGGGATAAATGACAGCAGCAAAGTTTCCCTTTATTTCATACAAATCGTGTATTTTTCGTTCATAGTCTAACTTATAATACTGATCTGTCATGGATTTGCACGAGTTGATTCTCAATAATACGGAACAAAATGCGTTCCGTATCAGTTCAATACGGAACACATCTTTTTCCTTGCAAATACAGGACGATTCTGTATTTTACGGAACGGTTGGCAACCCTAGTAGTAATATATGTTCTTACCTTAACTTTCACGAGTTGAGTCATACCTCTCCCGTGTCAGTACGTGCACTCAAACACTCTGGTGCGTGGCGCGAATGTGTTAGCATGTTGCTATGCTAGCGGGCTCAGACGTAGCCATAGAGGGAGGAAGATAGCAGTAATCAAAAACATCCACGTTTTCCCTACTTAAATACAGTTGCACGAATAGTTGATAAAAATGTGTAAGGTCCCACAACATGAAACGTGGCGATTTTCCAAGCGAATAAACAGGAGAACTACAATGTGTGGCGCAATAGCACTTGGGAGGTACTTAGACGTTAGCGTAGTAATGTTAATTAACACCTAATTGTAGATCCTATCCACCACAGAGTTTAGAATCCATGATTGATCGCACACATGCATTTCCGTAAATAGAGACAACCTGCCCTGTTGGCGTTAGTTTGAGCTGACTTAGCAAAGTAG
Source organism: Alosa sapidissima (assembly GCF_018492685.1). NCBI lineage: Eukaryota > Metazoa > Chordata > Actinopteri > Clupeiformes > Clupeidae > Alosa > Alosa sapidissima. Next base: position 16,293,710 of record NC_055967.1, on the reverse strand, counting down.
CAGGTAGTGGTAAAGTAGATTGTGAACAATCATGGTTATAACATGCATTGTGAAGGGTTTGCGGAGGATTACACCACATCATTGCTGCAAACGCATCGCTTTCTGTGGCACAGCCAGGATCTTCTAGATCTATGACCCCCGCTACCAATGGCAACCCTATCCCATTCTCGACAGCACAGGCTCTCCACCAGTTGCTGTTCACCCGTGTTCTCTCACCGTCTCACTCATCTTTCCTGCCTTTCACAATCCATAAAAGCTAGTTCCTCCTCTGTGTATTCGGGTTCAAACAAATACAGTTCTGGGCAGGGACGTGCACAGAAATTTTGAGGGGCAGTTGCTCTGACCTGAAAAAAGGGCACAAAAGGCCCCCCCCCCCCCCCCCCCCCCGAACAAAAAAAAAACTCACGGGCTATACACGGCATACATTTACCAACAAAACTAGCAAAACTAGATGTGCGCGCTGCTGTAAGCTACAATCAGATTTTTTTGTATACCCTTGTTGTCTCAATGATAATAACATCTCATTTCAGACTATAATTCAGAGTTTGCCGTTCATTTGCATTTTAATATAACATCGTATTTTGTCATTTTTGGCGAAGACATGCATTCCGTTAGGGGTATTGAACATATTGAACATTCTCTAACCATCGTGATTTCGAATTGGTGCAGTTTTCAGCACAAAAACTCATTTTATTCTTTTCATGGACAGCACTGCTCTGTGCTGTTCTATGGTGCTTTCTGCCTCTTAGTTGCGCACGCATGTTTTCGTGACGTTGCTAGAAAAACAATTAGGCCTGTATGAAGGACTGAGAATAACAGGGTCTTTATTAATATATATACACAAAGAAGTAAAACACTGAAATACAGCACTCAATCACCTTAACTACTGAGTGCAAAGTCTCTGTCTCACCTGCTGGTTGGCTTTTTCGCAGCCAACCCTGCAGTGATGTGCTGCCCTTTGCTGCCTCCCTGAATTGTCTCTCCCTCTTCTGAATCCGCCTCTTTTCAGTGGGCACCTTGGCTTCAAACAATAGCCTACCCAAAATAGTGATAGGATTTAGGCATTTAACTATTTTGAATAAAATAATTAATGTGATGCATTACATCCATCATTCATTCTTCTTGCTAAAACTATATGTGAGAAACTAACTATCAGCAGACATGTAGCTTAGTTTGTCTAATGCCTACCAAAAAAATAGTAGGCCTAGCCTAGGCTATGTGATAACGTGCTGCTTGTCTGCAAGCTATCTGTCTGATTATTTAGGCTAAAAGTGACAAACTCAGTCTGGATTTATGAAGATTTTAGTTTATTTAATAAACTTGATGATGATGATCGTTCGTTTGTTACAAACTCACCTTTTCCGACAACGTTGAGTCGTCTCACCCGACAACCGCGACAATCTCCTTCTAGGGCCGCTGCCGCTCATGCAGGCTCAGCTCAGGTGCCCACGTAAACAGAGTTTGCCCTTCCCCTAGGCTACTGACTTTCACTTTCGGTGCTCGAATGGAATTGAGTGAGGCTTTGCGATTTTTTTTATCTAGGCCTACATGAAATTCTGCATCCACTGTAGCCTACGATTTATTTATTTAGGCCTATTTTTCTTTCCCCTCGGAAGGGCAACGTGAGTTGAGAAGGGCATATGGGCAGTTGCCTGGGCAACCTGAGCAACCCCCCTGTGCACGTCCCTGGTTTTGGGTCTGCTACAAGCCAGTCGTTATCGTCATTGTCTATTAAGTCAGCCATTGCAAATTATTTCTTGGTGCTTCCTAGCACAGGTTGAAGTCAACGTCAAGTTGGTTCTATTTACGGAGGTGAATGTGTGTGTGTGTGTGTGTAAACATCTCGTAGATGAGAATGCCTGGGTTATTTTGTTTCGATATTATATATAAAACACATAGTAATTGTAGCCTACCATTCAGGGAATAGGCATTTAAAAGAGAGACAGATCTCTCTACTATCGGAGACATGCCAGGTGGGGCGCGAACTGACGTGAAAACAGGAGTTTTTTAAATTATTTTTTTTTATCTGTAGATTAGGCCTATGTAGCACCCGGTGCGCAATGGACGCACTGTGTTATTCATAGGGAAGCGCTCGTGTCAAGGCAGCTTAGTCCCGACCTGAATGAGATTTTGAACAAGGTTGTGAGAGTGATGAATTTCATCAAGACCCGGCCCTTAAAAGCGTGTCTGTTCCCTGCACTTTGCGAGGAGATGGGAGCTAACCACACAGCTGTAGCCTACTGTTTCACAGCGAGGCAAGGTGGCTTTCCCGAGGTAAAGTGCTGTCGCGCATGTTTGAGCTCCGTGTCGCCTCTTCTTGGAGGATAAGCGCATACGAATATGCAAGCACGTTCACTAATGAAAATTTCTTGATGAAGCTGGCCTATCTTAGCGATATATTTGGAAAGCTCAATGAGTTAAATCTCCAGTTACAAGGCAAAGACAAGCACCTACCTCACGTAGTAGATAAGATTACTGCATTCACCAAAAAACTCGAGGTATGGGACAGGCGCCTCAGTGGCGACAGTATTAATGCCTTTGAGAATCTTGCTGGAAAACAGAAATATGTGTGTTTAATTTACAGTGGCACATTATGTATTTATTTATATTATATCTGCAGCACCAGCTGATTTTAACTCTGCTGAAGAGGACATATTTAGAATGTGTCGTTATTTCAATAAATTTGACAATTTTAAGCTTGATGCACTTTCTTAGAGCGATGATGGACAAGTGGGGCTCGAAAATGCCCCCTTGATCAAAGTGGGAATGAAAGAAAAAGTTTGAGAACCACTGGATTATGGAGTGATATGACTCAGAAATGACATCGGGCAATGGCAGTGTGAGATGTTCAGAATGTAAGAGCTAAAACTTCTACAAGCTCAATAACATCCACAGCGGAAAAAAGAAGGTAAGAAAAATAGTCGGAAAACTTAAATAAGTATATATACTTTTTTGATCCCGTGAGGGAAATTTGGTCTCTGCATTTAACCCAATCGGTGAATTAGTGAAACACAAACAGCACACAGTGAGGTGAAGCACACACTAATCCCGGCGCAGTGAGCTGCCTGCTTTAACGGCGGCACTCGGGGAGCAGTGAGGGGTTAGGTGCCTTGCATCAAGGGCACTTCAGCCGCGGCCCACTGGTCGGGGCTCGAACCGGCAACCCTCCGGTTACAAGTCCAGAGTGCTAACCAGTGGGCCACGGCTGCCCACTACTAAATGTGTAAGGCAAGTTTGGCGGTGTTACTAAAAATGTGAACATGCACGTTGCACTGTTGTGCGGTGGACTTTCGGAATGAATAGAGTCGGCGTTTCTTTAATATTGAGGCGCCATAGTTTGTCTGATCGGCCTGTTGGTATAAAATGAATTGCGCTGTCTGTCTGAAAAAGACGCGCTCTCTTCCCATGCAGTCAAAATGAAAGGGAGTCTTCAGAACAGGCTTGTCATAGTGTCACCCTGACATGACAGTGCGTAAATTAGCCTAGCCTATAATGTGAATGACTTGTTATTTTATCAAGGATTTCTTTCTTTTTGCAAAAAATAAAGTACAATAGGCATTAATTAGTAGGCCAGATTAGCCTGGCCTTGGCCTGTCTACGTACTTCCGGTCAATTTATTTTCTCTACAGTACTCAGTCTGGAATAGGTTGATTCGCGCTCGTTTACTTCGGCAGTTGGGCAACCGACTCCGCCTTAACAATCTTTGGACCAACCAGCGAACAGAGGGCGTCCCTGAGAGCGATTACGTACCCAGGCATGGTGTTTCAATTACTACGTCCCCGCCCCCGAAGCAGATCGCTTGGAATACATCAACGTAGGGAGCAAAAAGGGCTTATACTTATGCAATCTTTGAGCAAATGTGAATAATAGTTTAGCCTATTAACAGGAGTGTCACGAACGAAGTCACAGACAACTTTAGTCATAGATTTTGTCACTTAAAAAGGCTACGAACGTACCCGAGTCAAACTGTAGTTTAGTAGGCTACATGGTCGCGTCAAAATCGCTATTTTTCAAACACTAAGAAGACTCGACATAACTTGCAACTTTGATCGAAGCATCATCAGTGTCTCTACATCAGTGTCTCTACATATGAACTCGAGCATTAAGAACATTGTTCGTGCACACATAGTTTACTAATAAGAAAGATTTTGGACAACTCACTCGTTGCAAGATGGCAGCGAGCAGAAAAAACAAGTGAGTTGTTTAAAACCTCTCTTTTAGTAAACTCTGTACACCAACAATGTTCTCAATGCTCAAGTTCATGTGTAGAGACACTGATGATACTTCGATCAAAGTTTCATGTTGTATCGAGCCTTCATAGTGTTTGAAAAATAGCGATTTTGACGCGATTGTATCAAAAAAAGTAGTGGCCCTATAGGAATCCCATTCAAAAGGTAATTTCACCCGAAAATGACAACGCATACAAGCTTAAAAGTGGCGTGGCAGCATCCGCATGCCCAGAATTGATGAAACCCATCTCTTTGTATCTTGGATCTACAAGTGTTGCCACAGTGAGAGAAGTCATCGTTTCTATTGGCGCAAAGTTGTCTGTCAAGGTGCTCAAAGCATTTTTGGCCAGTTTAACAGCAATGTTGTTTGTGATATTTGAAGAATTTGTGGTGATGTGGTGAGTTAACATTTTCACCAGAGGAATAATCTTCGATGCCGACACTCTCTTCTCCTCAGACAGCTCAACAGTGGCTCGATGGAAAGGCCGGAGGTCCAGAAGAGAGTGTCGGATCACATCATATTCCTCTGAGGAGAGTGGTGAGATGTCTGTCCGTAGGTTAGCTAAAGCTGCTCCAACAGGCTCTCGCTGCTCGAAAAGTCTCTGCAGCATGTCATAGGTGCTGTTTCAGCGAGTCTCAACCTCCTGGATAAGTTTCAGCTGAGGTCTTCCCATTTGCAGCTGAATCTCGGACAGCTTCTCTTTTGCCACAGTACTGCTTTTAAAAAGTTGCACAATCTTTCGTGCATGTGTGCGGATTTGCTCAAGTTCGGGTGTGACATTGAGAGATTTCTTAACTACCAGGTTAAGAAAATGAGCAAAACAGCACATGTGACGCACATTGAGGATGTTAGCAGTGGCAATCATATTGGCTGCGGAGTCTGTCACCAAGCTGATGACCTTTCCCCTAATACCCCACTCCTCCATCAGCTTGTGTTTTGCCTATGCTATGTTTACAGCAGTGTGACGGGCTGGGAATTTCATCACTCCCAACAGAGTGGTGGAAAGGTTTAAGTTGGGAGTGATGTAATGGCATGTCACTGCCAGATAGGCATCCATGTGGATAGAGGTCCACATATCAGCAGTAATGCTCACTGCAGATGCGTTCTGGAACTCAGCCATTGCCTTCTCCTTGGTGGCCTCGAATTTTGTTTTAATCATTTGTTTCAAGGCCTTTCTCCCAGGGATGATGTAAGTGGGATCAAGGAGATGAACAAAGGCTCTGAATCCTTCGTTCTCCACTATGCTCAATGGCTGGGTATCCATCACCACCATATTCACCAGTGCGTCATCCAGCTGTTGTTTCCTGTATGCTAACATAAACAAAACATATTGTAAATAAACATGTGTGTTATGTAGAAAATGCCTGATTCTTTATTTATTCTTTATTCGGATCCCCATTAGCTTCCACAAAGTGGTTGCTAGTCTCCCTGGGGTCCACTATATTAAATACACTTACGCTAAATAATCAAAGACAGGGGTTCAGAAATGTACAATACAATTAGACTATACAAAATGATATTATGAAAGTATCACTATCACTATAAAAGCAGCTAGCTAGTTTGAAGAGGTGAGTGAACAATATCTGACACAGGTGAAGTACATAATTTACGCCTAGCTATTTAAGAATATGAAGTGATAAAGGATATATCAAGGTGATTCCATAAGAGTGCCCATCCGTTCGCCCAGTGCTTGCTCCTGGCGGGGTTAAAGAACATTGGTATATTGTGTAGAATACTGAATAATGTAAATAAAACAATAGGTCTGGCCCACTAGGCTACCATATGATGAAGAAGTGGCATTAGCATGGTTGGGTGGAGCCGTGGATGCAGAAGCATCATCATGTTCATGTTTTGCCCGGAGATGCCTCAGCATAGAAGATGTGTTGCTGTTGTAAGACAACACTTGCGGCCACAGTAAACACCGAACCTGAAAATTATGAAACCATGCCATTAATAATTATTTTAGTTTATGTAAACAATTAGCCTATAAGCTTGACAACTTACTTTGTTAGACGAGATTAAGTCAAATTTCTCCCAAACTCGTGAACGTTTCCTGCTATCCATTGAGACGTGTTAAATCACAAGAGACAATTTGACTCCGCTCAAAGTGTCGACACTTTAAAGGTTTATCGAACCTGTAGGGCTTTAGGGGTTTGATACAAGCACCGGTGCCCCTGTGTCAAATGTCCCATTTAAACTTTTCAGTGACGTCCGAAGCTTCGTACGTCATCAGTCACGTGACCTTACAACTTTGATACGCGCTCCGATACATTGTGCCGAAGCAGATTGCTTCGCGGAAGTGATACGAGCTTCGGTGCCTCGGTGTCAGACTTCCCATCCCTAATACACAGCTGTGGTGGCCTTAGCCGAACGATAGTCCAACAACACACACACACAATTATAAAGTTATTAAAAGCGGACTTCCCTGTCCGGGTTCAGTGAGACCCCGTCGTCTCACTGAAAAGCGAGTCGCAAGTGTCTCTGGTCACACGCACATTCAGGGTAACTCGCTGGCGTTCCCCTACACTGGATTCTGGCTACCTTAAATCCAAAGCCCACTGTCTTCCTCCGGGCCAATAAGTGGTTCCCCGGTATCTTCAGCACCGGTGGTGCTAGCCGACCACGAACGATTCCAACCCTCAAGTCCCCAAAGTCCATGCGAACCCCCCCCCCCCCCTTAAAAACTATCAATTCATTAGGCTCAGGTGTTTGAACACAGCCATTGCTGGTAATTACCGATCGCCACCACCTGCATTGTAAGTGGTGTCAGTCAATTCCCCTGTTTCTTCACAATAGCCTTCTCATGACCTCAATGCTGAGTCCGATATTTGTTGAGCATAAATATGCCTAGAGAAAATGAAAACGAAGAAAACCCAACTTTGTTCCATACTCCTTACGTAGCCTAGCTTAAATGCAATAGACACATGGGGAAACCATGAAAAAACGAACTACTTCACTGTTCTGTTAGTATTTTGTTTGTTGTTTAAAAACTTTTTATATGATGGCCTTGACATCTTGAGTTAGCCTACTGAATTGGCTGGTAGCCTATACCATAAAGTTCGTGCATGCTCTCTCCAACGCAAAACAGATTTGGGGTTCCATAGCCAAGTAATTCTGCTACATAACGTTGAAAACAGATAAATGTGTTTATTTGAAGCACACATACAAATTCTGTAAAAGTAGTAATAAGTATGTAATAAGTATAAGTATGCGCATTTACGTGACTACTTCAAGTATTAGCCTACGCACAATAGATTTTTCTTCTTTAGCCTACATAATGCATACACGTTGTAAACAAAAACAGCAGCTGTGACAGCGGCCGCATATAATCTGCGTCATATCTCGCCTCTTGTGAAGTCCCCACCCCTCACTCGACAACCACACAGAGATTCTCAGTAATAGCATATTAATGCTCTACTCCTGACGTTGCCCTAGTCCCATCCTGACGTTACCCCGATGTTACCCTGACGTTACTCTAGTCCAGCGGTTCCCAAACTTTTTCTCCCGCGGACCACCTTTTACATACTGACTCGGCTCGCGTACCCCCACCATCCGACACATAATACAACACATTCTATTGACGTATTCCAGGCATAATGTTTAATTAGCCACCCTACATGATAGCAAATAACAAAATCAAAATGTGCAACTGGTCTATGAGCTCTCACACTAAAAACAGTGTGGAGAAAACATTACTGATGGTTAAATAAATCTACGTGAAGCTTAGGCCTATATGCCTCATCATACTTTTCTTTTCTTCGCGCAGTCTTTTCTGACTCGTCTGTTATCCCCCGGCGCTCCGGAGCCACCTCCGCCTTCATCATTCTGCCTCCATCCCATCGTTACCTGTCTCCTGCTCTATTTCACTTGCTTCTCCTCTTCGATCGCTTTGATTAGGCCTTTTGGACAGTGTTCTTCTTTTTAGCTAGTTTTCCATGTTTGCGTAGCCTTCTACCTATCTATACTTCCACAAAACTAACGAGCCAGATATTCTGTCTGCCCGTAGGAAATCACGTGCATTGTGGGTAGCTTATTTTTTAATGAAAACATAGCCTACTATAGAGTTTACTAATGATTTCCTTTAATTTCACGTTTCCATATCATTATAACCCGATTCGAAATGATGAATTAATTAGATGATTAATAGATTAATCATTTTTAACACGTTTCCGACATTGCCCTTTTCATCTCGCGTACCCCCTAGTGGCAGCTGCGTACCATCGGTGGTACGCATACCACAGTTTGAGAATCCCTGCTCTAGTCCCATCCTGACGTTACCCTGAAGTTACCCTAGTCCCATCCTCATCTCCTGACGTTACCCTAGTCCCATCCTCATCTCCTGACGTTACCCTAGTCCCATCTGCATCTCCTGAAGTTACTCTGACGTTACCCTAGTCCCTTCTGCATCTCTTGACGTTACCTTGACGTTACCCTAGTCCCATCTGCATCTCCTGACGTTACCCTAGTCATCTGCATCTCTTGACGTTACCTTGACGTTACCCTAGTCATCTGCATCTCCTGACGTTACCCTAGTCATCTGCATCTCTTGACGTTACCCTAGTCCCATCTGCATCTCTTGACGTTACCTTGACGTTACCCTAGTCATCTGCATCTCTTGACGTTACCCTAGTCCCATCTGCATCTCTTGACGTTACCTTGACGTTACCCTAGTCATCTGCATCTCTTGACGTTACCTTGGCGTTACCCTAGTCCCATCTGCATCTCCTGACGTTACCCTAGTCCCATCTGCATCTCCTGACGTTACCTTGACGTTACCCTAGTCCCATCGCATCTCCTGAAGTTACCCTAGTCCCATCTGCATCTCTAGCATGTGTCACTGCCAGTCCAAAACATCAGTCTGCTACTCAGAAAGTAGAAATACTATTTTCTGGCTGGCTGGTATGGTGGGTATTAATTCTGTATAAAGGAACACCTATGAAGTAGATGAAACTTGAGCTATACATGCATGACTATTGCCTACATACACGAGTGGCAGCTGGGTGATGAGCAGGATAACGGCTTTCGAGGTGTTCGGACACCCTTACTCAATCACCCTGCGTAGTTATGCTGCAGGTGTGTGGTTATGCTGCAGGTGTGTGGTTATGCTGCAGGTGTGTAGTTATGCTGCTGGTGCTCTTTCATTAAGTGTCACGTCAGTTTGTGATATTCATTTTAGTATGTGCACACAGTGATAGAAATCATTATGAATGGATTCGCTCATGTCTGAAATGCAAACAAACACCAACGAGTTGCTTTTGTTCCACCCACAATCGTGCCATACACAGTGTAATGCAGCTAACAGGTGAGGTGACTTTAAATTAGTCCAATTATTTCAGCCTTTATACTCATCACGCAGATCAAGTTAGATGACAACAAAGTTATGTGGCAGCAAAGCAAGAGACAAATCGCTGCACCTGAAGCAATAAGAAAAAAAAACTGTTCTATTTTCAACACTAATTAGTGATATCATTTGAATTCTCCTCTGACAAGTATCCCACATAGAGTGGAGGTTGCGGTGGGTGGGCTGTGAGTAGTTTGAGTCGGGCTTGACACTGGTGTATGGCATTAAAGACGGGCTGCGACCCACCGTGCTTCTTCTCCCTCGCGTTAAAAGCCCCCACGAACAAAGCCAGGATTAAAGAGAGCTCCTTTGAATGAGTCATCACTTTAAACTACACATAGAGTTTACAGTTCAAAAGAGATTATAAATATTAAAGCAGGCTTTTTTTAATGATCGGGTAAAAGCTTAGCAAAAGACAGCGCAGACACACACACACACATTCAAAGGATTAGACAAACACAAAGCTTCAAGGTCTTTGCCTTGGAGGAGACTGTACTTATTAAATTGCCTCTTTGTAATTTTCCTTTAAATAATGTATTATTGTGGAAACAAACAGCTCAGTGCAGGCAACTGAGAGAGAGAGAGAAACAAAAATGGAGAGAGACAGAATAGGGGAGAGGAGAGATAGAGACAGGGGCAGAGGGAGAAACAAAGATGGAGAGAGAGAGAAAAGAAGAGAGGGAGTGAGAGAGAAAAAGATGGAATGAGAGTATGAAGAAAGAGACCCTGGCGCTGAGGGAAATGGGCTCTGGCTCCTGACTGGCAAAGCATGTGGCAAAGCAAACTTTGTTGGTTTTCATTGTAATGTGTCCCTTGGGAGCCAGCCTACACTTTACAGAGAGAGAGAGAGAGAGTGCTAGAGAGAGTGAGTGTGTGTGTGTGAGAGAGAAAGAGAGAGAGCGTGTGTGTGTGTGTGAGAGAAAAAAGAGCAAGAGAGAGTGAGGGTTATTGGATATATTGAAATTTGGTTTTGTTTTTCTTGAATTATTCACTTAATTTATGCTAGAGGCTGAGAATTTATTCATCACTATTTATCCACACACACACACACACAAAGGTTCTTAAACAGCAAAAAAGGCACAGGGACTTCTATACCATGGCCTTTACCTACCGTTGTGTAGCCCCTCTTCCTCTTCTCTACAGTACCGCTGCTCCTCACACACACACACACACACACACACACACACACACACACTACCTGCCCCCTCTCTACAGTACCATTGCTCCTCTCACACACACACACACACACACACACATACACTACCAGCCCCCTCTCTACAGTACCGCTGCTCCTCACACACACACACACACACACACACACACACTACCAGCCCCCTCTCTACAGTACCGCTGCTCCTCACACACACACACACACACACACTTCCTGCCCCCTCTCTACAGTACCACTACTCCTCACACACACACACACACTTCCTGCCCCCTCTCTACAGTACCACTACTCCTCACACACACACACACACACACACTACCAGCCCCCTCTCTTCAGTAGCACTGCTCCACAGTCAGGCTACAGGCTGGCTTGTGTAATTAATGAGTATTGTCTGTGGAGGGAGGCTCTATAGGTGGAGGGGCATTAGGATGCGGCCGAGCCCTGCTAAGCTACGCGGCCTCATCCTTCCCAAGTGTGTGGAGGCCAATTAGTGGGCGGCTCGATAGGCGCTGGGCACGGGGCCGGATCAATGGCGACTGGCTCTCCACTCCCGGGGAACAATCTTCAGCTTTAATGACGGCACATTGATTTTTAAATAACTGCTCGTGTTTCGCACACGCTAATCACTGGCCTTTCACTGGGGCCACACCTCCACACACTCTCACAACACGTGTGGGTGGGTGTGTGTGTGTGTGTGTGTATGTGAGTGTGCGTGTAGTGTGAATGTTTGTGTGTGTGTAGTGTAAATGTTTATGTGTGTGTGTGTAGTGTGAATGTTTGTGTGTGCGTGTCTGTGGTGGTAAACCCAAACAGTTGAAAGTTCTTGCTGTACACGTGATGTCTGGTTGGAAGAAAAGTTTTCCTCTCAGCCTCCTGCCGTATTGATGTAATAGACATTGTGTAGCTCTATTTTATGGTCATCCTAAAGGTACACAGCTTTTTCATTTTAATTCACTTGGCACACACAACTTATGACCAGCGTCTCTGATGGTGTGTGTGTGTATCTGCTTAACTGCTGGCCCTGTCGTGAAAGCAGAAGAATCTGACCAATCCTAGTAAAAGCTTTGAACTTGAAATTCCCCTTTGCTATGAAGAGTCAGAGGGATTGTGTGTGTGAGTGAGTGTGTGTGTGTGTGTGTATGTGTGTGGTTGTCACATGATCTCTGAGGCTGGGAGGCCCGCTGGTGCAGTGTGGGAGATGAATAGGTGGGGCGATGAGCAATGCTAAGCTAAGCCAACCTGCGTTGGCAAAAGGATGGAGCAGGAGGTGGAGAGAAGACAGACAGATAGACAGGTAGAGACACTCGAACAGACCACACACAGGTACACACAGACACACTACATATAGACAGACAGATAGAAAGACAGACTGACAGACAGACAGATAGTGAGACAGGGTATTGTAGTCTCTCTCTCCTCCTCAGATAGTGAGACAGAGTATTGTTGTCTCTCGCTCCTCCTCAGATAGTGAGACAGGGTATTGTAGTCTCTCTCTCCTCCTCAGATAGTGAGACAGGGTAATGTTGTCTCTCTCTCCTCCTCAGATAGTGAGACAGGGTAATGTTGTCTCTCTCTCCTCCTTTAGATAGTAAGACAGGGTACTGTTGTCTCTCCCTCCTCCTCAGAGGCAGCAGCGATGGACTCCATGGCAAACAAACTGCTTTTGGAAATGGCAGTGAGACAGCTAGACAACAACATTAATTAGAGGAACAGGGAGGCGAACACGGAGAGAGAGATTGAGGGGCGAAGGACAGAAAATGTGTGTGTGTGTGTGTTAGTGTGTGTATGTGTTTGTGTGTTAGTGGGAGGGGGGTGTTTCATGTGTGTTGTACCTGTTCTCTCTTTTTTTGTTTTCCATCTTTGTAGCTTTCACACACACACACATACACACACACACACACACACATATTCCCCCTCTCACTATCACTCGTTCATTCACACAGACTTTGTTGATCTTTTCATTTCACACAAACACAAACCAAACAGACAAACAAACACACATGCTGAGGTAATTAGCGCTCAGTACGGTAGCAAGAGCATGGCCCGTTTGATTGGCTGAAAAAACATGGTAAAACTGTAACAGACATGTCTGACTCCACCACTGCATTCTTTGTGTTCGTTTTGATACCATGTGACATACTGTACAGTAATGTCCTCAGTCATGCAAATGTAAGTGAGTAATGTCAGGGGATCTAAAGTAGCTACCATATAAGCCTGGGCTACACATACACAGACACACACACACACACTCACAGACGCACACACACGCAGACATTCACTCACAACTCTGTCTCTGTCTCTTTGTAACACACATACACACACATACACACAGTGACAAGCTCAAACACACACACTCTAACACACCCATCCCCACACACACACACACTCACACACCCATCCCCACACAAATGAGAGTTTATCTGACAGGTCCATCACGCCGCCACAGAGATCTGACACAGCAGGCGATGCACGTCTATTACTTACCCCCCCCTCCACACACACACACACACACACACATACAGAACGGATGCAGCGGACGCCACACATCTATTTCTGCCGATCCATCGGTGATTGCCCTCATACTTTACAAATCCCGCAGTATATACCGCCAACACCCTCTACCCATATACGAGTCTCCACCAATCATCCCCTCTCACTCTGTGTGTGTGTGTGTGTATGTGTGAGACTGTGTGTGTGTTAGGGGGGGGGGGGGGGGGGGGGGTGGCAAAGACCACGGGTGCTGGTGTTAAGTGTCTCATTACAGAGGGATGAAGGTGGCGTCGGGGTGGATGTCACGGGGTTGGGGAGAGGGTGAGGGTGGCAGGCATGAGTGGGGCAGGAGAGAGGGCCTCTCGTCTCGTCCAGGCTGGGAATCGCTGCTTAATCCACGGCACATTATTCGTGTGAGGAGGGAAGGTCACCACTCAAACCCTCTTTAAGCAGAGTCTGAAGCCTCCAGAGAGCTTATGGTAATACACACACACTCACACACACACACACACACACACACACACACACACACACACACACACACACACTTACACAGACATAGGCGCACACAACTCACACACCCACTTAGGTCCACTTCCATTTCAATGCGTGATACTGGTCCTATTTTATTTTAAAGTATTCTCTCCATAGCCCCCCCCCCTCTCTCCATCCCTCTCTCTCTCTCTCTCCATCCCTCTCTCTCTCTCTCTCTCTCCGTCTCTCTCTATCTGTCTGTATAATATTGAGACACTAATGAAGAGTCTAATGCAATGCTGCTATGGCAGCCTCAATGGAGACTATGAATTATTCAAACCCCTACTTGTTCTTTAAATCTTTTTTCTCATTTCTATTTCTGTTTTTTTCCCTCTCCCTCACTCTGTCTCTCCATTCTCTCTCTTTCTTTCTTTCTGTGTCTCTCTCTATCTCTTCCCTCTCCCCACCCCTTCACATCTCTCCTCTCCCCACTTTCTTTGTGCCTCTATCCATTTCTCTCTCTGCATCTCTCTCTCTCTATCATCTCTCTCTCCCTCTTTCTCTCTCCCTCTCTCTCTATCATCTCTCTCTCACTCCTCTTTGCTCTCTCTCTCCCTCCCTCTCTCTCTCTCTCCCTCTCCCTCTCTCTCTCTCTCTCTCTCTCTCTGTTATTGTCCATTATGACAGGCCATTATCCCGGCCTCAGACTGCCATGAGGCGAGTGTCTGCCCAGCCCCATCGGTCACCTCTCTTGCCCTCTGTGACCTTCACCGTGTCGGCCGAGCGACGGAGAGCGCACTGCCATATAAACACACCAGCTGAAAGGAGGTGGAGGTGTGTGTGTGTGTGTGTGTGTGTGTGTGTGTGTGCGTGTGCGTGTGTGTGTGCGCGCATGTGTGTGTGTACATGTGCGTGTACGTGTGTGTGTACATGTGCGTGTACGTGTGTGTGTGTGTGTACGTGCTTGCGTGCATGCATGTGTGTGTGTGGGCTCACACACTTTCTCTCACCACATTATGTGTAACATGAGTGTAACATAGAGAGGGGGAGGAGAGCAGATGTTCCTACTGCGAGACCAGCAGCAAAATCACAACAACAATGTACAAATCATTCTGTAGGAGTAATTGAATATCATAAGGAATAATTATCACCCCAAGGCATCTCAATATGAAGAGAAAATCATATCTCACATGGCATAACATAAAGCATATACACACAGACACACACACACAATCCTGCACTTGATTGTGATGAATCTGTCAAGACAAAGACAGCAGCAAAACAGAGAAGGAGAGAGAAAGTGAGAGAGAGAGAGTCGCCGATAGCTTGTTGAGACGAGTGTCATGCATTTGATCTTCTGATTAGCCCTGCTAAGCCTCCCTCAGTCCCCCGTCCTTCCTCCCTGATCCCCCACTCTCTCACACACACACACACACACACACACTAACATACTCTAGTGCACTGATGGCATGATAGGTAATTACAGAGGTCATGAGATAGAGCTCGTCTCTCCTCCCCGGTGGTCTCCTGGTCTCTCTGCTGATCTCATCAGCAGAGAGACCCAGGAGACCACCCGGGGGAGGAGAGACGAGCTTATCTCATGACCTCTGTAATTACCTCTCCTACCATCATGCTAAGTTGTTAGTGTGTGTGTGTGTGTGTGATGCAGTCCCAGGGGGTCAGTTGAAAAATAAGGTTGAGGGAGAGATAGAGTTATCTCCTGACCTCTGATATTGCTACCAACTCTAGTGCTAATGATGCTAGCGTGCTAATTATCCACTCTTTAGAGATGCTTCGAGATGCTAATGTGATCTGGTTGAGAAAACTACATACCGTGTGTGTGCATCTGTGTGTTTTTATGTGTGTGTCCATGTGTGTGTATTTGCATGTGTGTGTGTGTTTGTGTGGGTATGTGTGTATACAGTATGTGTATGTGTGTAGATGCTAACATGATTTGACTGAGGTAACCACATATTGGTCCAGGTTAAAGCCCATCTTAAAATCCCAGAATCATCACCTGCCTGAAAATAACATACTCCCGCCTCCCGGTGTGTGTGTGTGTGTGTGTCTGAGTGTGTGTTTATATTGCTGCTGTTTAAACTGGATTGAGAGTGATGTTTGTGTTGCTCTGATTCGGTCCCCCTGTGCTCCACCCTCAGGGGTTAGAGGGTGTGTGTGTGTGTGTGTGTGTGTGTGTGTGATCTGGTCCCCTGGATCTTCCCTTGAGGGGTGTGTGGGTCTAATCATCCCTCTGATAGCATCACTGGGAGCCAGACGAGGCAGATACACACACACACACACACCCACACACACACTCACTCACTAGTGGCAACAGCAGTGGCAGCAGCAGCCCAGATATATGTATCTAGTTAATGAGAACCCAAACAGGGACCCTCAACAGGGACCCACTAGGAAAACATGGAGAGCATGGGGCGTGTGTGTTAGGGAGAGCATGGGGTGTGTGTCTCGTCTATTTTTATGTGTAGTCCACTGCTCTCTTTGTCTATGTGTGTGGGAGCTAATACTCTGTGCATAGATAAGTGTGTGTGTGTGTATGTGCGTGTGTGTGTGTATGTGTGTGTGTGTGTGTGTGTGTGTGTATGCGTGCATGCGTGTGTGATGGGGGTAGAGTGTAACTACTGGTGTCATGGGGGCAGAGTCCCTGTGCAGCTCATTAAATCCCTGTCACTGTGGTCACCAACCTTCCCACCACCACCACCCCACTGTCACCCCTCCCCACACACACACACACACATGTGTTGTTTATTAATTCATGAGAACATGACGGAAATGATGAGGTGGGGGGCAGGGGGCTGGAGGCTCTGGAACATCAGCATGTGACTCAGAGGAGATGGTGTGTGTGTGTGTTTCTGTGTGTATGTGTGTTTCTGTGTGTGTGTGTGTGTGCATGTGTGTGTGTGTGTGTGTGTGTGCATGTGTGTGTGTGTGTTGATTGATAAATAGATAGATAGACAGACAGACAGACAGACAGACAGACAGATAGATCCTTTTGGCGTGTATTTTTATGTGAAATACAAAACAATACAAACAAAACACAACAATAAAAACAATAATTATGAAGTGATGAAATGCTATGGTACGTATTAATATATGTCCTTGGAGTTAGTGCAAATGCTGCACAGCCCAAAATGATTCATAGTGCAAGGGTAAGTACAACTTGTTTATAATTACATGAACAAATATTTGGAATAACAGCTTAAAACACGCTAAAACCCTAGACCAGTTCTATGCAGTTGTATTCTGTGGAGGAAGCACAAAGAAGAAGGATGCTGGGCGACTTGACAGGCTGGTAAGGAAAGCTGGCTCTGTAGTGGGAGCTGAACTGGATTGTATGACTTCAATATCTGATAAAAGGACCCTGAACAAACTGATCAACATTGGACAACGAGTGTCATCCACTCCACAGCACTATTACAAAGCAGAAGAGCTTGATCAGCTGGAGACTTCACTCACTGCCTTGCACAACAGACAGACTGAGAAAGTAATTTGTCCCCAGGGCCATTGAACAGTTCAATGCTTCACCTTCACCAAGGGAAGAGGAGAGATAGATTGTCTGTCTGCCTCTCCATCCTCTCCATGTTTGTGTACTGTCTGTCCACTAGTCACGTTTTACCACTGTCTTACTGCTACACTGTTTGCGTGCTATATTAGCACATATGCATAACCCCTCCCTCTATCCCACAGCCAGATTGTGGCCACACTTATACCTACTGTACTTAATACTTAATGCTTTATAATCAATACTTGTATAATGGCTGTAACCCTATTACGTCAACACATTCTTCCACTGATATAGTTTTTCTATATTTTTTTTAATAAAAAGTAAATATACTCTTTTAGGGAAATTTGGTCTCTGCATTTATCCCAATCTGTGAATTAGTGAAACACACTCAGCACACAGTGAGGTGAAGCACACACTAATCACTGAGCACACTAAACACTAAGTAATAATATATTACTTTGTCTACTCTCTTATATGTCCATATTTATTTTATGCTGGTCTCTAGTATAAGTATATATACTCTTTTGATCCCGTGAGGGAAATTTGGTCTCTGCATTTATCCCAATCCGTGAATTAGTGAAACACACTCAGCACACAGTGTACACACAGTGAGGTGAAGCACACACTAATCCCGGCGCAGTGAGCTGCCTGCTACAACAGCGGCGCTCGGGGAGCAGTGAGGGGTTAGGTGCCTTGCTCAAGGGCATTTCAGCCGTGCCTACTGGTCGGGGTTCGAACCGGCAACCCTCCGGTTACAAGCCCGAAGCGCTATCCAGTAGGCCACGGCTGCCCCAAAACCCACACTCTAGACTTTATTCTTGCACTGTTGGACTCATTTGCACCATCACCATGACACTCACTCTCACAGAGCACCTTACCTTACTATGCACAGAGAATCACAGGCTCAGTCTCTGCCTCAGTTATTGCAAGCGCCTCATGCTTTATCACCTAAACACACTATGTGGATACTGTTTTAGACTTGATTTAGATTAAGTGTTATTTCGTATAAATTGTATTTTAGTATATTCTTTATGTTCTACTGTCCTTATTGCTAAGGTATTGTATAAGGTGATATTTACTATGCATGTGTAAGAAACCTATAAACTCAGACACGCATACATACAGACATAGTTGAAATTACACTACGGCAATCCGGGGGGTCGACTGTGCGTATTAAAAGGCATTTTTTCTTTTCAACTCAAATGTGAAGAGTGTAATACACGTGTGTGTATAAATGTAGCGAACATCCACAAGTCTAGTTACTAAGGTCGGCTACATCAACACACACGCAGGTTTGCATGTGCATCAATAGAGGAGGCATAGCATAATGCAGGCAGTTACACTGACAAGGTGCAGCTGTTAAAGATGCAATATCCTGCAGTGTGTGTGGATACAATATTAGCGGGGGGGGGGGGGGGAGGAGGGGTGTTCTGGCTGCTAAACACACCATTTTAACACAGTTTGGGAGGGACAGAAATTCAGATTACATTACATTAGAATATACTGATATACCCTCAGCGTGTTGTTTTCATGTTTCATGCTCTTTTGGGGGGGTCCAGGTCCTAATCAGGGGGGTTAGAACCCCCCAAAAAACCCCATAATTTGAACTGTGCATACAGACACACACATACACACATACTTAAACACGCACAAATACACACACACACACTCAAATACACAAGGAGGCCTTAGAGAGAGAAGCAGGTGATAGTGTGTTGTGTTGTGAGATGATAATGGGCACTATTGCCTCCCACTGCTCCCTACAGCATGGGCAAAGGCCAGCCAAGAATCGTTGATTTGTGTGTGTGTACGTGAGTGTGTGTGTGTGTGTGTGTGTGTGAGTTTATGTTGCCATTTTAATGCGGCTGTTTTATTGTGTTGTATAGATTACGGAGCATAAATACACATTACCTTTGTGTGTGTGTGTGTGTGTGTGTGTGTTTGCGCGTGCATGCGTGTGTGTGTATGTGTTTCCTATTATGAGTGTGTGTGTAATGAGTGTGTGTTATGAGTGTGTGTCTGTATGTATGCACTCTCGTATATCTGTGTGTGTGTGTGTTTGTATGCCGATGTGTGTGTACATGTGTTAGTGTGTTAATGTTTGTGTGTGTATGTGTGTCTGTGTGTGTGTGTGTGTGTGTGTGTGCCTGTCTGTGTGTGTGTGTGTGTGTGTGTGTGTATGCATGCAGCTTTATCATGGTGGCACAGGCTGTGTCTCCGCGGGCAGCAGGAGAGGGTGGGGGGCTGCAGGAAATGGGCCTGCATATGGATCGCTCCAATTGAATTAAAAACATTAGCTTCAGAGTGATGGGGCCTCCTGCAGAAAAGAGCAGGAAATTAATGTGATTGTGAGAGCATGGAGACTAATGGAGTATGGAGAGACAGAGGAGAGGAGGGGGGATGGAGGGAGAGAGAGAGAGAGAGGAAGGGACAGAGGGGGAAACAAAGATAGTAGTGATTTGAAGGAGGGATGGAGAAGAAGAGACAAAGACACGGTGAGTGAAATAAAAGAGAGAGAGAGAGAAAGAGAACAGACAGAGGAAGAGAGAGAGAAAGAGAGAGAGAGAGAGAGGGGAACAGACAGAGGAAGAGAGAGCTCAGAGAGAGAGAGAGAGGGTAACAGACAGAGGAAGAGATAGAGTAAGAGAGAGAGAACGAGAGATAATATAGACATGAGAAGAAGGGCAGAGAAAAGAGCAGAAAGGGGGAGAGAGAGATAAAGAAGGAGAGAGCAGGGGGATGAGGTAGGGGATAGAGAGAGAGAGAAAAGTGGATAGATAGATTCAAATTAAGCGTCATCATGGGCTGCTCGGTGTGTGATTACCCATGAGCCCCGGAGTGTGCAGCTCATTTTCAGAGCTAGGTCAGCCGTTACACCCCCACCCCCCCACCCCCCCACCCCCCAGCTCCGCTCCGCTCCCTACGCCTGCTGCCACCGCCATCCATTCTCCTAATCACACACACACACTCTCTCTCTCTTCTCTTTCTCTCTCTCTCTCTCTCTCTCACAAAAACACATACACACATACATACAGAGTCACTCCCTCTTGCACACACACACACACACACACACACACACAGACACACACACACACACACACACACACACACACAGACAAAGAAAGAGTCACTCATATATACATACACAGTCACTCTCTCTCTCTCTCTCACACACACACACACACACACACACACACACACACACACACACACACACACACACATATGTCTTTGGGCTCTTCTCCCCCCTGTTGCTACCTCCAGTAATTCATGTCTCTAATCTCCATCTACAGTAGCTCCAGCAGCCCAGAGGGCACGGCACTGAGCTGGCTGGGCACTGGCCTCGATCTGGCCCTGATCCGGCTCCGAACTGCCCCACATCCCATTACTGGTGTCTATCAGACTGATGTGCTACATGATGCCCCCATCCAACATACTGCAAAGCTAAAGAAGCCCCTATCTGCCAAATGCAAACACCCCCACTGTATATTATTTACATGCGTCAGGTAACACACACTAATCCATCTAGTGACTTATCAGCAGACCTGACATCACTCAGTGGAATGACTCTCCTCTGCTCTCTCTCTCTCTCTCTCTCTCCTCTGCTCTCTCTCTCTTTCTCCTCTGCTCTCTCTCTCTCTCTCCTCTGTTCTCTCTCTCTCCTCTGCTCTCTCTCTCTCTGCTCTCTCTCTCTCTCTCCTCTGCTCTCTCTCTCTCTCCTCTCAGTCTTTGTCTCAGTAGAGGATATGAATAGTCTACCTCTTCTGGAGTTTTTATCCGGAAACATGAGTGTGTTGTATGGGGGGGGGGGCACATTAGAGAGCTTGGGGAGGGAGACATAGGTTTTAGCCTCCAGATATGCTTGTAGTGTTTGTCAAGGATGGTTAAACAAGAGTCAACCCAAACCATATATCCGCACTTCTGAATCTTGAGTATGGGCAAGGGATATCTTCTCTAGAGAGAGTGTGTGTGTGTTTGTCTGTCTAGTGGGGTGGGGGGACAGCGTAGACAAATCAGTCCACCAGGCTTGACCAACCAAGCAGAAAGCCCTGTGTGTGTGTATGTGTGTGTGTGTGTGTGTGTGTGTGTGTGTGTGTTTATGATGAGGAGGACTGACAGGCTTTGCAAAGTGATTCTCAATGATTGTGACAACTTATTATAAATGCTCCCCTTATCTTATACACATACATAATCCTCCATTGTTTGAGCATGCTCCAATCCTAGCCGTCGTCTTTCTTTCCTTGTGTGTGTGTGTGTGTGTGTGTGTGTGTGTGTGTGTGTGTGTGAGAGATGAATGAGGGTGGCTGTGTGTAATTGAAGTGACAGGCCAGAAGCATGCTATTTTCCCTCCCCCTCCCCTCCTCCTTTTGAAAGGACACAGGCCTTGCCCAGGCCTCCTCGGTGTCTGTAATAGCATTAGGTCGCTACGCTACGCATCCTGTCTCGTTAGCGCAGGGATGGGAAATCAAAGCTGAAATGAATGTGTTGCATTATTCTGACGATGCGTGGCAAATATTGCTAATTGACAAGCATTTTAATTATGTAATCTCCCCCTCCCTCCCACAGATAGACACGCACACAGACACTCACACACACACACACACACACACACACACACACACACACACAGACACACACACACTGTCTGTTCCCTCCAGAGTCCCCAAATAAACACAGCGAGCAGATCGAGGAGTGTTCTGAGTGGCTGTGATTTATTGGGCAGATGGAGGTTGTGTGTTTCTGGGAAAAACGATTTGAGGCAGAGCACCTTGCTGTCGATCCATTTTTCTGCCTAATCACACACACACACGCACACGCACACACACACACACACACACACACACACTCACACACTTATAGACATTCATTCATGTGCACGCACACACACACACACACACACACACATACGCACACACCCACACAGACACACACAGGAAGAATTTGAACATCCAAACATTGATGGAAGTATGTTACACGTTTAGAAAGGTCTGATCAAACACAGAGTGCTTAGTGCTATTCGTCCTTGCTGCACTAGTGTTTCTGGATAACCATGGTATCGTCGTCTCCAAATGGACACTACAGGATACAGGATACAGGATTGCTTTATGTACAGAGTACACAGGAATTTGACTGCAGCACTTAATAAAACAAAAAGGATAAAAAGAAGTTAAAAGAAGTAACACTTAAGACAAATTAAAAAAGGTGCCACACACAATACATAAGACAATTATTTTTTGTGTAATTCTTATTCTGATTACAAGTCGGCTGATATCGTAACGTTAGCATCAAGAGCTTGCCATAACTCGCCTACCTTGGGCCTCTGAAATCCTTCATCTATACGTGAACAACGCTGCACTTCCCATGTCTGGTCAGAAAGATTGCTCAGGGCAGCGGGCCTACTCTGCAAGGGATCTGCCGCTGCCACGACTACCGAGCTGCGGCTGACCTGCGAGCTGCCATGCTAGCATCTAACGTTAGGTACCTGGAGTCTGGATTAAGTAAGGAACTCTGATAACAACGTCACAAACTGTGAAACAACAAACCGTCACTGTCCAAATCCACTGAGCTGCTGATCAGCAAGATCGCCCATCATGACTTCAGACTGTTCTGTGCTTCCAGTACTCTCCAAACGACCAGTACATCCTCCAGGTTGGTCAGTTGACACAGCTGTGTACGGTTTCACCCAGGTCATCATTGCCCTTGGACATTTTTCAGCAAGTTAGATGCAACCAAATGGACTAATTTAACATGAAATTTTGTTTTTAAATTTATTTTCTTTTTTACTTTTTATTATTTGTTAATTTGTTTGTTGTCTGTCCTATATGTCTAGGTGTCACGGTTACGTTGGCGACTACGCCACTCCGTCTGGCAACTTTTGTCCTGTGTCAATGTTTTAAATTGTATGTGGAGCAGAGGTGGGACCAAGTCACTGTTTGGCAAGTCACAAGTACGTAAGTCCCAAGTCTTAGCAGTCAAGTCCAAGTCAAGTCCCAAGTAAATACAGAGAAGGGCAAGTCGAGTCCAAGTCCAAGTCACATCAAAGTCAAGTCCCAGGTAAATACAGAGAAGGGCAAGTCGAGTCCAAGTCCAAGTCACATCAAAGTCAAGTCCCAAGTAAATACAGAGAAGGGCAAGTCGAGTCCAAGTCCAACTCCCAATCTTTTTCAAGTCCTGAACAAGTCATCAGGTACTCTTCACTTAATAATGCCATTATTAGACTATCGATCATAATTTTAGCACTTCCATCTAATCCACAGTATTTTTTTTATAAATACAGATTAAAATATGTTCAATGTTTCTGTCTTGTAATCTTTTACGACATATGCATGCACATACCTGTGTAATATACACATGTGCATACCTGAGTAATCTGTACAAAACGGATAGCTACATAACACTCAGCACAGCTGCAAATATATATATTGTTTTTCCAAATTGCGGAGGCCACTGTAAGGATGAGTAATAATTTGACTGATGGTATTTCACTGCGCTAGGCCACAGATTTGCCTGCAAACAATTTATTAGGCTGTCTGCCAGTGGTGACTCATAAGGGAAGCCAAGGTCAACACTTATATTATTTAAAAGATAATAATGACAGTATCTTAAGAAATACTACACATTTGATGCTGTTTATCTCATTTGTAAATGGTGCACTGTCACTTTAAGCCCATTGTGTGCCACTGTTCACACATTCTCATAATGATCTTTTTTTACCAGCTCCATTCAAATACAGTATAGCCTATGGCTAGTCCACAAACTCAAACATTGTTTGTGCCACATGTATAGCACAATATTAACAATGATAAGCATGATATTAAGTTGGCACAAACAGCTTTCATTCCTTTGGAAAGAGAAGCATGTATGACATGATGCTTGCTTGACATTTTCTGTTTGCAATTAAAAGTGAATTATGAGCCTGGTAGCCATACCTACAGTAGCTACAGTAGCTGAGTGGAATGCGTTTCAATCGGCATATGTGCTTCATGTAAATAAATTATAGAATACTTCAAGACTCACCCAGTTCCATTACACAAAGGCAAAGACAACTCTTCATATTCTTGTCCACTTTCCAAATCACAGTGAGTGCAGCTAGTATGTCATAGTGACCTGGATCTCATAGTTTATAACAGTAGGCTAGTGAGAACCGGATAAATTCGCAATCTCCTCTAATCTCATATTTGTTGCCTTCACGATTTCCTTTTATACGTTTCTTATATTTAAAAGAAGATATCAATCATCATCAACAATGACAAGCCAGCTGGAACCTACTCGTTTTCTCTCCCTCTCGTGCGTGCTTAGATGCGTTCTCAATTCAATGCAGTAGGATAGCATAAGATCAAGTTGGATCTTAATGGAGAGGACTCGAAAAGATCATCTTTATGTAAAATGCTGTTGGTGCATTTTGACATTAAACATTCTCTAACAAGAGTGCAAATCAGTTTGCAGTAAAGCTACTAGTGATTGGCAAAATGTTGGTCCTTCCTCTGTCTCTTGGTGCCCTACACACAGTGCGTAACGCGTGTTGGGGTAGCGGCAGCACTGAACTGTGCTCTGGCCGCTTGTCTCCGCTATTTTATTTATTTATTTATTTTAGTCGCGGAGGGAAACCGTCTCTGGGGTGACTGGTCCACGATCAGGAAATTTAGTTTTTGATTCGAGACATGTCAAGTCATCACAAGTCAAAGAGACAAAGTCCGAGTCAAGTCTCGAGTGAATAGTATTCAAGTCCAAGTCGAGTCGCAAGTCATGCCGAATTTTATCAAGTCAAGTCTGAAGTCATTAAAATCATAACTCGAGTCTGACTCGAGTCCAAGTCATGTGACTCGAGTCCACATGTCTGATGTGAAGCGCTTTAGGTTGCACTCTACGCATAAAAATGCGCCATAAATGAAAATGATTTGACTTGACTTAGTCCACAGTAGTTCACACATGTAGAACAAATTTGTCCAAGACACAAGAACGCTTAATTTGCACTGAGATCCCAGGTTTGTGATACTGTCAGCAAGGGGCTGATATTTTAACAGCTTGGAGTTAAAACAAGTGTCCATATACAAACACACACACACACACACACACAAACACACACACACAAACACACATTTTAATTATGACCGCCACGAAGTGGTCATATAATGATTGTCAAAGTTTTTTTTTTTTTTTTTTTTTGTCATCTACTTCCTGAATTTTTGGTCAACGATACCCTGGACACCGAAACACCGGTGCACATGAAATTTGGTGGGTATGTAGCCCAACTAGACTTTTACGGAAAAATTTTGTTTCATCCCGGGGGCCAGCCCCCCCGTGCTGGGCCCCCCCCGAACCGCAAAAAAAGCAGTTTTTCCTAAATAACTACCTGAACCGTGGCACTGAGGATGAAGAATCTTATGGTATGTTGGTCTCAAGGGCCCACATCAACCTGGCCCATAATCAGTCATTTGTGATTTGCACCCCCCCCGGTAAAAAATGAAAATGCAATATCATTCTGCTTCAATCGCCCCTACCTTCAGTTAAGATGCTCAGAACTGCACCAAATTTTATGTGTATGATTGACCTGGCATTCTCTGGGGGTATGCCACGTTTCGTAGAATTTCATCCATGGGGGGGTCTAAAAACATTTAGGTTATGTGTACATTTAGTGACTGTACACTCATTGGCCTGTAGATGGCGGTGCACACATATACATATGCACACACACACAGGTACGCACATACAATCGGTATTAGAACGGCCGACACATAATTACAAATTCAGTAGGATTAAAAGAAAGCCAAATATTCATCATCATCATCATCATGGCTGCATTTCCAGTATTGGCGATAAGTAGTCGTTTGTCCACTAGATGGCGCATCGTTGTAGTGAGACGTAATTTTGTTGGAAGTTAAAAGTGGGTTGGAAAAACAATGGACGCTTCCTACAAGGACTGTAGTTTATGGCAGAGAACGTCTAATAAGGATAGGACGATGTTCACATGAAATGTAATTCCCATTTCTTCTTGAAGCCGAAATAAATCTGAAAATGTTCATCGGACATGCTTGGTTTTTACTGCAGGTACGTTAATCTTATAATATCAATAAGGACCTAGGTACAATAATGTTACCGTTAGCGTTGGTTGAGTTATGGAGGCCAATTTGATTGCATTTGTAGAAAACTATAAATGCGGTTATACCAAGCAAATTGATAGCAGCATTGTAATTGTATTTTGACTGTCATTTGTTGCACGTGCTACAAAAATCATTCTGTGCAATGGAAGATTTGGTCTGATACAGTTTTGCCTATACATGCCTGAGACTGAGACACCTGTTTATTTGTTTGAAGTGCGTGCAGGGTGTGAGAGGGGAATCGATGTGCTTTGATTCCAGCTTGGTAGTTGTAGTCTGTGAGATTAAAAAGCACGTGTGTGTGAAGTATCCAAACAATGACACCTTCATTTCGTTATGGCTGCTTTAGCAACACACCTTAAGATACTGTGTAGTGGGTCCCATTTAGAAGTGGATACTTCATTCGCGCTTTCCTTGACTCATGGAGCTGCGTGAATTTTATTGCAACTTTTCGCACGATATGGCAGTTTAAGTCCGCTTGATACTGTAAGGCGTAAGCCATTGGTTTCCAAAGGAGATTTTATTTGTGTCGCCAGCATAGCCTATTGACAATTTATGTTGTAAATAGGCTTACCTTATAGGCCTACCTGTAGCTTAGGGAAGCCAACAGCTTTCTATTAGGATCTAGTTTGTCAGTTACAGTTTTGTCATAACTCCCTGATGCATTTTTGCATTTAGAATAGCCAGAGCGTGGATATCTCAATCGGAAAATTAAACTATATCGCGCCTATGGACTAGGCTGGGTGAACCCAGCCTGATCTGCCCGCTATTTATTTTTTGATTTCTTAAAAGATTGAGCTTGGTCTGGTGAAAGCCAGACAAGCCATGGACCTCAGTTACACAATGCAAGGGAACATGAATCAGCTTAAATTTGCACGAACATCGGACAACAGCCCTTCAACTTTGGCCCGTTAAAATGTGTATGAACAGTCTAGCGACGCATTTCATCAAGGCCCATTTGGACATGTCAGTTATTTGCACCACTGGTTAGATGTAAAACAGCATTTCGTTTCAGACTACTGTTACTTAATTTGTACATTGACAATAAAGTATCACATGAACTAAAGATGACTAAAATCTTATGCAGAAGAAGAAACATTCACAAAAAATCCATCTATCCAAAAATGGCCTTTGTTTTTGATAGCTGTTGAAAACGGCATGGAACTGACAGAGATCTTTTTGTTTATTAATAAATACATAAATAAATACATAAATAAATACATAAATAAATAAAAATATAACATTATGCTGATACCTTTTGCTTTTCCCAAATACAATGTAGCCTACAGGTGTAAGTGACCTTTCATCAATCCAGTTGCAATGGATGAACTGTGATGAACTGCCCTACTTGTGATTGTTTAGAGATTTTAAAGGTTTTATAACAATGCTACAACTTCTTTGGCTATTCTACAATCTATTCACTTTTTCAGCGCCAGTAGGCTACTTTCTGTGCAGCCGCACATACACACACACAGGCATGCCAAACAAGCACACACGGCTGTGTGTGAGTTGTGTTGTGTCCATTCCAGTTTGACTGACATTCTGTTGCACAGTCCAGTTTCCCGCTGCTTTTCCTCCTAAAGCCTATAGAAGCTGTCCTGGCCTGGTTTGGCCAGAGGGACCTTCCTCTTCCGGAGGTCCAGCAGGAGGGAAGCTCTGGCTAGCTCTCTGACAGTGGCATCGTCATTGTTGAGCATGCAGATGAGGTGTGTCAGCCTGGTGGCAGTGTATACCCATTCCACGTTTGGGACACCCAGCCCCCCCTCTTTGCGTGAGAGGAAGATGAGGTCCCGGGTAGAGTGAGAGTTCAGCCCCAGCCATTTTCTGACGGTCTGGACTGTTTTATTGTTCATGTCGCGTTGTACCTTTGCCAGGGCCACCTCTCTGATAGCGTCCAGTTTCATAACTACAGGGAGGGGGGAGGAGTCGATTAGGTCGATCCTGTTCTTATAGGCATGGCATAGCTCCTGTACCTGCTGTTATGGCCAAGATAGGTGTATGACTCATGGCGTGGGTAGACTCTGATGGGCTGCCCCATGATTGTGAAGAAGGTGGGTTTGTCCGATTTGGCTTTATACCAGTGGTTGCCACCGCTGCGTCGCTCGTATAGTGCTGCGCACTTGGTGTGTTTTACCTCCAGTTTTGATCAGCGAAGAAATTCGTCTGTTCTGGCCAGCATATTATGTATGACGCCCTCATCTCTGGAGGAAATCGCCACGTCGTCTGCATACCCCTGAACAGGGTTTGGGGATCTGGTATGAGGTGGTGCACACTGACAGAGCCACTTGAGCCACACACACACACACACACACACACACAGAATTAGATAGGGTAAGAGAATGCTTCTCAGTTGTGTGAGGGGGTAAGAGAATGACTCCTGCCCCAACCAAAACAGTGGCAGTGGGTGTAAGGGTTCAAGAGAGATGGTTCAAGAGAGAGAGAGAGGGGGGGCAGAGAAAGAGAGGAGGAGAGAGAGAGGGGGGCAGAGAAAGAGAGGAGGAGAGAGAGAGGGGGGGCAGAGAAAGAGAGGAGGAGAGAGAGAGACTGCTCATTGGAGAGAGTAGCACTGGAACTTCTGAGGCTGGGAAAAAACACTCTTACCTGTGGGTGTGTGTCATGATTGTGAGTGGGTGAGTGTGTGTGTTGTTTTTTGTGATTGATTGACACCTAGACTGGCATTACAGCTAATTTATTACTAAGATGGTAGTAGGCTACTGCGTGGGCATATATTTTACTCACACACATATCTATTCTCAGAGATGGAGATGTAAAGGCACTCTGGAGAGCAACACACAGACACACACACACACACACACACACACGCATACAATGTGCTCACCATACCACAAACATTCATTAGAAATTGTGAAAGCTTTGGCACCCCAGTTAGAGCAGGGCTGTGTTTTTAACGAGATGTGTTGATGTCCCACACACACACACACACACACACACACACACACACACACACACACACACACACACACACACACACACACACAGCCTCCACCAGTCATCATTAGCGCAGTAATGAATCTCTAGTGACAAGCAGGCGGGCAGAGGAATGTTTCAGATCTGTGCCCACTCTCTCTCACACACACACACACACACACACACACACACACACACACACACACACACACACACACACACACACACTCTCTCACACACACACACACACACACACACTCTCACACACACAC
>NC_055967.1:16256683-16259183 GCF_018492685.1 Alosa sapidissima | reverse complement strand
AATGTACATGTAAATATATATTCCAAGGTCACAGAATCCATTCTGAACTCATTCTCATTCTGTAGGTACTACATGACAGGTGAAAGGTTGGCCAAATCTGTACCTTCCATCACCATGTATAGATCACTCCATGGTTTCACTGGAATTTGTTGTTAGATTAGATTAGATTCAACTGTATTGTCATTGTGCAGAGTACAAGTAAAGCCAATGAAATGCATGTTGTGTTTCATTTGCAGTTTGCGTTTGCAGTTTGGGTTGGGGGCTTTCAGGCGGGTTTTTTGTGCAAGTGACCACGTTTAAAAACCCATCCATGTGAAGACGTACAATATCACAGGTGACTATCACCACTAATACATATAACACTAATACTCAGCTGTAGTGGAGGCTGAACGCAAGTAAACGCAGTTTATCCAACTCTGAAATGTCAGAGCTCAGAAATAGTCACATTCACAATATTTACACTCATCAACACTCTAGAAACCATTTACTGTAATACCACTGGTATTGTTCACCTTACTGTGATCACAGAATTCATAGTTTATTTATTCTCTTATTTGACCTCTTCACTCCTGCTACTGCTACACAGCACTTCCACCTCACAGAGCAAAATACGCAAATTATGCATGTATGTACATGATGATGGATGTATATGAGTGATTTTATCTTTGAAATGAGTTTATTCTAGTAAACTCTAGTTCAGCTAATCTAATGCTCTCCCCACTACCCCTCTGTCTGTGTGTGGCGCTAAGTCTGGATCAGATCCTTTGAGATCAGGGCTGCCTCGCCAAAGGGCAGGGCACTTGGGAAGGGGGGGGGCAGTGACGGGTGGGGTTAGTTGGGACGGGGGGGGGGCACTTTTTGTCATTTAGTGCTGGAATGAGAGCCTCCCAGATGCCATCTCTACTTATGATCAGACTCGCCACTAACCCCCCACCCCCCTACCCGACCCCGACCCTGACTGGCACACACAACAAAGGCAGAAGGGGCACTGGCATATTGGCAAGGCTGTGTGTGTGTGTGTGTGTGTGTGTGTGTGTGTGTGTGTGTGTGTGTGTGAGAGGGTGGGCCAGCTCTCACAAGAGGGGGATTAGTGGGCATGCCCCCCCCATTCCATTCCACTGTGTTGTTCTCACAGAGGATTAGAGTGCGCTCAGGAACCCGCTTTTAACCAGTGCGTGGCCCCAAGCGTGTCTGTGTTTCACTAAAGCCCTCTGTGTGTGTGTGTGTGTGTGTGTGTGTGTGTGTGTGTGTGTGTGTGTGTGTGTGTGTGTGTGTGTGTGTGTGTGTGTGTATGTGTTTGTCTGTGTGTCTGTGTCTGTGTGTCTGTGTATATGAGGTTATCGAGTGTGCATGTGTGTGCGTGTGCGTATGAGAGTGAAAGTGAGTGTGTGTGTGTGTGTGTGTGTGTGTGTACGTGTGTTGCTGGCCTACCTGGTGCCATCTGTCTGATGGGACCCATTCATCTCCCTTTATCCAATATGGGTCCAATTCAGCCGCATCCAAGTCTCTGATACCCCCTATACACACGCACACACACACACACACACACACACACACACACACACACACACCACCTCTAACTACCCCCCCCCCCCCCATCTCTGTCCCTGCCAAAGATCCCTTTAGCAGATAACGGCAGATGCACCCCGTGCCATGGGAAAGAAAGAGGCCTTTCAGAGCGGCCAGCAGGGTAAATTTAGATGACAAATAACGTGGGTCATGTGACCCTTTTAAGAGGCTATCTCTTTGGGGAAAGAGGATGTTAAACAAACTCAGACATGAGCATTAGTGGTTGGCTGGGGGGGGGTATGGAGTGGGGTATGTCTGGATCAGGTTTCACTGAAGGGGTCCTCTGTGCTGTTGTTGATGTCTCCTTCTCTGTCTCAGTGTGGGATTGCTTGATGTCCCTAGAGTTCATCTCTCTCTTCTCTCTCTCTCTCTTTCTTTTTTTCGCTATGTGTGTGTGTGTGTGTGTGTGTGTGTGTGTATAAGAGAGAAAGAGAGAGAGAGAGTGACCCTTTGTATATTTTTGTTCTTGTGTGTGTAAACGTATGTAAGGATATGTTTGTGTTTGTGTGTGTGCATGTGTTTCTCTGCTTGCATGTCCACTATGTAATAATAGCATATGGTGTTTCACTCTCTCTATCTCTCTCTGTGTGTGTGTGTGTGTGTGTGAGTGCTTTTTTCCCACGTCAACAGCAACAGAGTGCATTTTTGTGTATTTGTGATTTTACGAAAATGTATAACCTCTGTCTGATCGTCATTAATCTTAGTGTAGTGAAGATGCACTCTAGAACTAACAGACCCAATCAGATACAATATCTCCCTCTACACCCTCCACTTCCAATAGTACCCAGTAGCCTTGTGTGTGTGTGTGTGTGTGTGTGTGTGTGTGTGTGTGTGTTAGTGGTTTTTTTAATTTGGGAAAGCAGAGTCAGATTAAACGGTCCAGACTATGAGCTGGCAGGCGTCCAGTGTCCACATCCAGACGTGTAAATAC
>NC_055967.1:16134183-16254183 GCF_018492685.1 Alosa sapidissima | reverse complement strand
TGGGTTGAGAGGTGGGGATAAGTTGCCGGGGTGCTGAAAACTAAGGACCCACAGGGCCTTAACCCCTCCCCCCACACGCACACATACATACAGACACGCACACACACACACACACACACACACACACACACACACACACATACATACAGACATGCACACACACACACACATACAGACACGCACACACACACACAGACACGCAATCCCAACACTCCTAGCAGGGTCCTGTTGTCGCCTTCCACTTCCATCCATCCATCTCACTCTCTATCCCTCTCTTTCACACCCTCTCTCTTCCTCTCTCTCTCTCATTCCTTCTCTCTTCCTCTCCCTCTCTCGCTCCCTCTCTCTCCCTCTCATACTCCATCAACCTCCCTCCTCCATCCCTCTTTCTCTCCCTGTGTCTCTCATCACACCTCATCAACTAAAAAGTAACCGTTTTTTTTGCACCCAATCAGGCCCGGGGTGAGTAATCGGGAGAATCGGGAGAAATCCTGGTGGGCCGCTTCACTTTTGGGCCGGTCGAAGAAAAATATATTGACATTTGTCACGTTAGTCTATCTTCTCTTACTGTAAAGTAGGCTATACACGTTCTGCATTCTGTGCATGACACCGTTGCCTCTGCATGGGTTGTAGCCTACCATGTGAGGGAGTTCTCCCCTCCCAAAAAGAGTTGGTTGGGTCCATATAGCCCGTCTTTTCCAAAAAGTTTTCTCAGATACGGATAGCCGGGCCGGCCCTACAGTAGCCATAAGCGGCAGGAAGGATGGATGGTAGAAAGAGGCCAGGAGGGACTGAAACGGCCAGGTAGAATGCTGCTAAATGTGTAAGCTTCCAGATTACAGACAAAAGTGGCAACTGGTAAAGAGAGATAGCCTATAGGCAATGATTATTAGCAATGTAATTATTGGGCTAATATTGGACGTTGTAGTGTTGTCAAGCTATTCGCAAGCAACATATTAAATTACTTAAAATAGTAGCCTTTTGTATCCGATTCATAGACTTTGCAGTATGCAAATATTGATAACAAAACTGAAGCTTGATCTGTGTAGGCCTATTCGGTAAAAATTGTAGCCTCTGAGCAGCAGATCAACCAGTCGACCACTGAAAATGATGTGCCCAAAATTAGTGATGAGGAGGCCATGACTACAGGGACAAGTAGAGAGGATAAATTAAAGTTATTTGATGTAAGAAAGAGCAATTATACTACATGATAAACCTATATGCCTTGTTTGTTCAGAAGAGGGTGTAGTAAAGGAGTAGGCTAAATCACCAAATAACAATATAGCCTACCCATGCAAAAAACATGTAGCCTAAACATTAGTTCAATATGCCTCTTTGTGGAAGCGTGGGATAGGCTACATTTCAAAGGCTTTCTTTCTTTCTGTTTTTGTTAACTTGTGGAATAGTGAAATATTTTTTGTTAACTTCTTAGTTGAAGTGAATTATTATATAACCTTTACACATTTGTTGAACCATGGTACTAATAAATACTACAGGATAGTAAGAGCTTCATTTATCCATTTTCCACCACTATGGAAAACGTGGACCGGTCTTGGGCTGAAAAGTGGCCCCACTCTGGCCCTGCACCCAATACTATTGAAAATGATTTGATTTGAAGTGATGGTATCATACTAGTTATAAAAGTATTATCATAAACAATCTCACATTATTTTTATGACATGAATAAGAAAATAAATTTTATTCTGGATTTTCAATCCACATTGCTACAGTAATACTCAGTTGACATCTCTCTTTTCCTCTCTGTCATCTCTCTCCATCTCTCTCTTTTTCTCTCCCTCTATCTCTCTCTTCATCTCTCTCTTTTTCTCTCCCTCTATCTCTCTCCATCTTTGCCCCATCTCCCCCTCCCCATCCTCTCCTCTCCACAACACACACACACACACACACACACACACACACACACACACACACACACACACACACCCCTGGGTAATAGCCAAGTACTCTGAGCAGCTGAGGGTGCTGATAGCTGTCTGTGAGGGCTATCAAGTGTCCAGGGAGGTGTCTGCTCATCCAAGTGTGTGTGTGTGTGTGTGTGTGTGTGTGTGTGTGTGTGTGTGTGTGTGTGTGTGTGTGTGTGTGTGTGTGTGTGTTGGCCACCAGCTGATTATCACTGGGCTGCACCTAAATGTTTGTGTCTTTGTGACCCTGAAACTTCCACACCACTGTGTGTGTGTGTGTGTGTGTCTGTGTGTGTGTGCTTGTATTTGTGTCTGGTATGTATGTGTGTATGTGTAAGATGACCTTTGACCTTTGACCCTTGACCCCAGAGATGACACCCCCCCCCCCCCCCCCCCACACACACACACACACACACGCCATCACCGATTCAGCCCATACTGCTCTGATTGGATGTTCTGCTGTCAGGGATGCCCCAGAGAAATGAGCTGTCTGACACAGAGATGACCATCAGGCCAGAGCACAGGCCGAGAGATGACCAGCAGGCCAGAACACAGGCCGAGAGATGACCAGCAGGCCAGAGCACAGGCCAAGAGGCATTCTTCAGCCACATTCTCCTCATATCTGGTGGACACTGTCTGATAGACTGTCTAATGTTGCCTTATCTGATATTGATAATTATATTTTCTCTGACTGTAGTGGAGCCATTGGAGAGGATTAAGCTCAAGACATTGCAGAAAAAAAACACGTACATACACACACACACACACACACGCACACACACACACATACACAGGCAAAAGGGAAGGTAATAAAAATCTGATAAAATGAAATGAAAGAGTACTGTTGGCCTTGCGTGATCTTGGAACTCATAAAAAGTTCTTCAGTGCCTTCGTCATCTCCCTGCAGACCTGTGTGTGTGTGCATGTGTGTGTGTGTGTGTGTGTGTTTGAAGAGGCTGTGGGAGTGTAAAAGTAGCCTGGACTGGGAGAGGCAGACAGACTGCTGGTGTCTGGTATCAAACTGAATTAAAGCAATGTCAACACATTCAGCACAACAGGCTCCAATTTCAACTGCCTCTCAACTACACCAGAACATGAGCATACCCCCTAGCTCCTGTTCTTCACACACACACACACACACACACACGCA
This sequence comes from Alosa sapidissima, assembly GCF_018492685.1. NCBI lineage: Eukaryota > Metazoa > Chordata > Actinopteri > Clupeiformes > Clupeidae > Alosa > Alosa sapidissima. The sequence continues at coordinate 16,251,111 of NC_055967.1, read as the reverse complement.
CACACATACACACACACAAACACACTCATGCACAGACACACGCGCACACACACACGCATATACAGACACACACACACACACACACACACACTCACACATATACACACACACACACACTCACACGCGCACGCACACACACACACACACACACACAGACACACACACACACACACAAGCCAAGAGGCAGAGAGAAAAGGTCAGATAAAGTCCAGTCATTGTGACAGAACATTTATTGTTCCTTCCACACCACACCCCACCCCCACCCCCACCACAGCCCCACCACACCACACCCCCTTCCTCTACTGTTTGCTTACACCACTCTAGTATTTAAGTGCGCAAAAAATGAACGACCCCCTAGCCCAGCCCAGCCCACCCAGTCCAGCCCAGGCCTGCAATCTCTTCGTTGTCTCCTGACAGGCCACGCTTACTCCCCAGCCCTCACGCAGATATTAACATGAATTGAGCCGCATGTTTTATTGATGCTATTAGATGAGAAAGGCTGACACTCTGTGTCCGTCTGCATCAGCATCAACATGCATTATTGAGGGTCTTTGGGGACACTCGCCGGCTGCTGCTGTCCCCGGCGCTTTAAGTATTGATGCGCTACGACACAGTAGTATGCTTACGGGTGAGAGAGAATGGAGGGGATCTACTGTATAGTGTGTGATGAAGAACACAGACAGATTGCCTCATCTCTACACAAACACACACACACACACACTCACACAGCCACACACACGTATGCTTGCACATACATTTACAGATTCACACACACTCACACGTGCTTACACACACATTCACACAAACGCACACACAGACCACCAGACTCTCTCTCTCTCTCTCTCTCTCTCTCTCTCTCTTTGCTACTGTCCTTTGGAATGATGCCAGCGGGTTATCAGAACAACCTTTGTGCCCTCTCACTCTCTCACACACACACACACATCATTCTCAGAGCCTGTCCCTCCTCCATGCCCACCCAAGCACACACACATCCCTGAGACCCTGAGACTCCCCTCAGATCCTGACTGACTGACAAGTCAGCTACTAACACGCCCTGACACACACAGGCACGCACGCACGCACACACACGCACACACACACACTGCACATACAGAGATATGGCTGTGAAGGTATTGTATTTTTATATAACTGAATGCCAGTTACTGCTCACCTGCTTCCTGTTTTTGGATAATTTTGCTCTCTTTCTCTCCCTCCATCTCTCCCTCCTCCCCCCCCCCCCCCTCTCTCTCTCTCTCTCTGTCTGTCTTCTCCCTGTCTACAGTTTGTTAGCTGTGTAGAGACGTGTGTGTTTTAGACCCGGGAGAGCAGTTGGCTTGAAGGTGACATCTGTTCGAGAGCGCCTGGCGGTGCCACACTATAAATACACACTCAGGATTTGTGACAATGCTCAGCGGAGGCAGCTGGGAGTGCACACACACACACACACACACACACACACACATCTCCAGGCCCCCGCTTGGTCTGTCACTTCCAACCAGCTCTTAATTATTCTGCCCTGGCAGCTACCTGCATCTCTCTGTGTCTCTGTGTTGGGGAGACCAGGCTGGGGAGGTGAGGAGAACACGCCAGGGGAGGATAGGAGGAGAGGAGAGGAGGGGAGGAGGAGAAGAGAAGAAGGGAGGGGGGTGAGAGGGTAGGAGAGGAGAGGAGGAGAGGAAGAGGGGAGGGGGTCAGAGGGTAGGAGGAGGGGTAAAGGAAAGAAGAGAAGAGAAAAGAGGAAAAGAGAGGAGGAGAGAGGGGAGAGAGTGGGGAGGAGAGAGGGGAGGAGAGAGTGGAGGAGAGAGGGGGGGAGGAGAGAGGGGAGGAGAGGGGGGAGGAGAGGGGGGAGGAGAGGGGGGAGGAGAGGGGGAGGAGAGGGGGGAGGAGAGAGGGGGGAGGAGAGAGAGGGAGGGGAGAGGGGAGGAAGGAGGACGTTGGCTTGCTTCCTGTATATACACAGACACTTACTGTGCACATGCTAAAAGCACACTGGCCTTTGGAGGGCCTTGCAGCTAAGTGCCCACACCTACACAACACACACACACACACACACACACACCACTGTTTTTTACAGCCATGTTTATCCAACTGGCTCTGAAAGAGGGAAAGTCCAAGCGCCTCAGCAGCTAGTCTGTCTTCACCTTCCCTCCACAAACACCAGATTTACACCTACCACTCTGGGTCTCTACCTGTATTACACACCACCACCTTCAAAATATGTGTGTGTGTGTGTGTGTGTGTTTGGATGTTTAGCTTTCCATTTACTAATGATTTCATGTGTCTGTCACCAGCTAGCTCATTGCTGTCTCTCCCTGGTGATTGATGCAGAATGTCTGGCATGAGCAGAAGTGCAGTATGAAAGTGGTATTTTATTCCTCTGTTTCGGCATACATACATTACTGTAGGAGAGACGCATGCTCTAATTACTATTGAAACTTTGAATGCAAACACAGTGAATGAGTGGTGGATGTGTTGCAAACACAGTGAGTGAGTGGTGGATGTATTGCTGTTGGTTTCTGCAGCAGTCTCTGTTGTCTGGCCATTGGCTGTGCCATTATCAAATATGTGTGTGTGTGTGTGTGTGTCCAGAGGCTGTGCCATTATCAAAGAGGTTGTTCTGTTTTGCATTTCTTTCAACACTGACTGCCGTGTACTGCTGAAGACGCTCATGATTGGCTATGAAGTTGAAGTTAAATCAGGTGGCGTTTGTTTTCAGGTTTAATAAAGAGACAGCAAACCTGCTATAGGCTGTTCATTTATTCATTTGCTACTTTGTTTGAAGACGGTCAGTATGGATTGAAGGATGTGTTTGTCCTTATGCGCTCTGTGTGTGTGTGTGTGTGTGTGTGTGTGTGTGTGTGTGTGTGTGTGTGTGTGTGTGTGTGTGAGAGAGAGAGAGAGAGAGAGAGAGAGAGAGAGAGAGAGAACATTTGATGAAACTAACACACACCTACGAGAGTCCATGTTGTGGGTGGTACATTGAGCTGTTTATGTCCACTGCATGTCCTGCGTCACTGCTGTGTGTGTCCATCTCACCACATTACAGCGTCTGGAAAGTGCAGACACAAGCTCAACCCTCCAGGCCCGTATATCTTCTGCCACAAGAGAGAACGAGAGAGGGAGAGAGAGGGAGAGCGAGAGTTCTCCGTTCTCCCTTCATGTAAACATTTGCATTGGACACAATCCCCCAACCACCTAAGGCCGGCTGTGGTTTTTGGCCGAGGGGCCGGCACTTGGCGTTTTTAGGATGTGAGTGGTTTCTCTTGGCCCGCATCCTCAGCGCCTTGGGTCTACAAATGCTTTCTGTGTCCCAGCGTGAGGAAGATCAATGTTGATGTTTCGTTTTTGCGGGGGGGGGTGGGGGGGGGGGGGGTGGACGAACAGGACGAAGTGTGCTCAAGACTCACGTACCGAATTATGGCAGGACAGGAACAGGGGGAGAAGAAAAGAGAGCGAGAGAGAAAGAGAGAAAGCGCGAGAGAGAGAGAGAAAGAGAGAGAGTATGCAAATGACTAGCAGGTGTGCTCACACAGAACACAGCAGATGCGTCAACGCTCAACGGTGGAATGAGAAAACATTTTACAGGTGAACTATGTTCACTTTGGCACTGATACACAGTGTGTGTGTGTGTTTTGTGTGAGAGAGAGTGTACTTGTATGTGTGTGTGAGAGTGTACTTGTATGTGTGTGTGTGTGTGTGTGTGAGAGAGTGTACTTGTATATGTGTGTGTGAGAGTGTACTTGTATGTGTGTGTGTGTGAGAGTGTACTTGTATGTGTGTGTGTGTGTGTGTGTGTGTGTGTGTGTGTGTGTACTTATGTGTGTATTTTTTATGTGTGTGTGTCTGTGTGTGGTGTGTTGTCTGTGTGTGTGTGCATATGTGTGTGTGTGTGTGTGTGTGTGTGTGTGTGTGTGTGTGTGTGTGTGTGTGTGTGTGATAGGGACAGAGAGAGAGTGAAATAGTGTTGTCATGGTTGGCCAACTCACCTGGTAAATCAGCTGTAATTAAGCACTGTCACACCTGGAGAAGCTCACTGCACTGCTGATGGGCCGCCAGGTGGAAACAGGTGTGTACAGGTGCACACTCACACAGGTAATGTTCAGTCAGCGGGAACACGTCAAAAACATGTGGTTTATAGATTTATGGTGGTCAATTACTTCAAGCTTCTCTTCAACATTGTGTTCTTTACATGCACTGGCAAGTCTTAGAATGTGCAACATTTGGCTTTTTAGAAAGTATAGTGTGCAGAGCAGTGGTACAATCATACATACATACATACATACATACATACATACATACATACTAAGGGTGTCACGATTTCGTCACGACATCTCAATCTCGAACTTCGAACTTAAAAGTAGAATCGACGATGCAGCCACACCCCCAATGTCACGTCCAGCATGTATGCCAAGATGCACAAACACACATGCACGTGCTGAACTGCAGCTTCAACACTCCTCTAATTTTAGGCTGCAGCCAGTTAAAATATAGGCCTACACATCAACCTAAATCAAAGCCCCTCTTGCTACTTTGAAATCACCGGTGTGGAAGTATTCGTTCATTCACGTCAATTAAAAAACTAACTTAGCCTACTCAACTTAGCAAGTGAAAAGATGGTCTAATTACAGTCCAAAGTTACTTTAAGGCTTAAAATGCACATTTATAAGTACATATTCCATGAACACTAACCTTGGGTCTCTTCGGAGTGTGCTGAAACAATCAAATTAACATTCTGTATTGTTTCATTTTACTACTGTATGTTCACGTCTCTGTTTTAGCCTAATGTTAGTTCTGTTTACATTACAACCTCGCGGTTGGAACGGTTTCAAAGCGGTTTCAAAATAAAAGAAAAGGAAAAGGTAAATAGTAATATTTAAAAAAGATTGAAAATCTAATCGAATCGTGACTTTAAAATCGAAAATTACATCGAATCGAGGATTTGGAGAATCGTGACACCCCTAATACATACATACTGGTACATACATACATACATACTGGTACATACATACCGGTACATACATACATACCAGTACAAACATGCATACATACCGGTACATACATACATACAACAAATATTCATCCTGCACCATGCACCTGTGTGCACCTGAGGTCAGTGCATTTGTGTTTTGCGCATAATAAATCTGCATTCCGCCGATGGCTGAACTTTCCATGGCCCTGCGCCTGTCAATCTGACATTTCTCCACTCCATCAGGGAGAGCTGAGACGAACACCACGAGTCAAAGAGAAAATTAAGCCTTCAAACTCTAAACACACTCTGCAGACTAAACACACACATTCTCGCTCTCTCTCTCTCTGTCACACACACACACACACTCACACCACCTCATTTGCAAAAGAGCCCAATGTCGGATCATGGCAGGAAAATGACAAGAAGTCATGGCAAACACATTTGGCATATACACATATCTGCTCAGCTCGCTTTCATAACACAGAGAGAAAGAGAGATTGAGATAGAGAGAGACAGAGAGAGAGACAGAGAGAGCAAGATAGAGAGAGAGAGACTGAGAGAAAGTGAGAGCGAGATAGCACCTTTTTCCACACCGGAAATGAGATTTGGAAGGTCACTGCTCCTGACTTCTTGTGTGGAAGCTTCAGGAGGGCCCTCCACTTTTTCAGTGAGTGTTCTGTGATTCCTGCTTTTGACACTTCATGATTTGAGTTGCATGAGTGCTGCTGTCCAGAGAATGTAGAAGAGCTGGATTTGTGTGAAGAGAGAGCTCGCTGGCTAGCTTGTCTTTCATGCTTCATCATTTTACTTCATGTTGTGTGTTTAATTTGAAGTAGCATGTTTCCACACTGCTACTTCATTTGACCTTTAAAACCGTGTCCCAGCTCTCAAAGCACTTCACACATCCAGCATCTGTTACTGCCTGCAGGAGATGAGACTGGCATCAGGGCCGCATCAGGGCCACGTCAGGGCCAGATCTGAAGCAGTGTTAGCCTCTGTGTGGCTGTGCTGGGTCCCAGCCAGATCTCACATCAGAACAGAGAGGCCTTTTCAATGTGAAATTAGCTTTTTTATTGCACCCCCCCTCATGTGTTTGTGTGTGTATGTGTATGCGTGTGTGTGTGTGTGTGTGTGTGTGTGTGTGTGTGTGTGTGTGTGTGTGTGTGTGTGTGTGTGTGTGTGTGTGTGTGTGTGTGTGTGAGTATGCTGCGGTTAGGCAATGAGGGGCATAATCACTGTAAATGCAAGTGTCGTTAAAAAAAAGAGCAGCCTTGCCTCTGCCAACAGCAACTGTTTGGTTGCCTGCCTAGAAATAAGGCATAAGCCTTTAAACTATTCAAGCAGCGTTTTGGCACCTGACAATCAGACGATTGAACAGAGTCTGTGTGTGTGTGTGTGTGTGTGTGTGTGTTTCCGTGTGATTATTTCTGCGTGTTTATTTCTGTGTGTGTGTCTTTGTGTGTTTGTGCAGTGTAGTGTGTGAGTCTGTGTGTGTGTCAGTGTGTGTGTGTGTGTGTGTCTACGTGTGCTTGTGTGAGTGTGTGTGACCGCGACAAGGCTGGATTGATTACCTTACGCGGGCGGCTGGTTGTTTGGGCAGAGCACGTGATTAGACCCAGGGGTCAGTGGCAGAGTCCACGTGCGGAACAGAGTGAAGCGGTCCTGTTACGAGCGGAACGCTTCTGTTACGGCTCTTTTAATTATGCAGCGAGGTACCGGTGAGAATGTAACCTCATTTAGAGACGCGCTGAGCCGGACCGAGCCGGACCGCGGCGCCCTGGCAGGCCGGGCCTTGTGGTGTTGCACTGCACTGTGATCACATTAACCACGGAGATCGCTGCCAAGGAGACGGAATGCTGAGCGGCTTGGCTCGCCACCCAGGTCACTGATTGGCTCGCGTTTAGCCGGGTTACCACGGAGCTTCTGATGTTGCTTTGACACTGGGCACTGGGTGGGAGGGCTTGGCGTGGGCGTGGGTGGGGGGGGGGAGTTGGCACGGTGCTCTGCCCCCAGACCGCAGCAGGTCCAGTGAACTTGGGTAAACCCTGTGCTCTGATTGGGGGAGCAAGGAGAGGGCGTGTGGGAGGAACCGCAGCTGAGCTTTTTAATGAGTTTAGGAGGGAGAGGCACACATACGTACACACACACATGCACACACGCATGCACACACACACACACACACACGCATGCACAAGCAAACACTCAGACACACAGATCCAAGCCCACACATACACACGTACACACACACACACACACACACACACACAGCAGGACTGCTGCACCTGCGATGACCAGACTGGTTTATCTCTCACTCTCCAGACCACTGACATGCCAGTAGAGGACTGACACCCCTGCCAAAGAGAAGGGGGTGGGTGGAGAGACAGAGAGGACAGAGGCAGATGTCTGTTGATCAGCATCATCTCACATGACAGAAAAGAGGAGACAGGAGAGAATTGATGGAAAGCTTGACGGCATCACGTCCAACAACCCCAGTTCTCTGATAGCAGCATCCACTCAAACGACAGCAGATTAGACTGACCCCTCTTTCTTCATTTCTCTTCTCTCTTTTCCATTTCTCTCCCTGCTACACATTCTCTCCTTCCCTCCATCTTTCTCTATGTCCCTCTCTTTATCTCCCCCTTTCATCTCTCTCTATGCCCCTCTCTTTATCTCTCCCTCCATCTCTCATGTCACGCTGTCCACTAGCCAGATTAGACACATCCCTCTTTCTTTCCTGTTTTTCTCTCCCTCCTCTAAGATCTCTCTATCACTCTACACATCTCTCTGTGTCTCTCCATCCCTTCCTCTCTCCCTCCTCTAAGATCTCTCTATCGCTCTACACATCTCTCTGTGTCTCTCCATCCCTCCCTCTCTCTGGTTTCCTGCTGTCCATCTCCACGCTGGGCAGTTGGCAGAACACCTGCCTGATTAAAAATGACTGACAGTGGCGTGACTTCATCGCACGCCATATTAGTACAGAGTCCCCTCAAGCTGTGGCACTGCCCACTGGGCCAGCGCTGCCACCAGAGGAGTGAGAACACACACACACACATGAACACACACCTTCCTGACTGCTCTGTGCTGCTTGCATGGCTATATGAGCTGGAATGGTGTTTGATATTGCTGTAATTCTGCTACCTTGCATAGCTTGTGCTTCTTTCTTGATCATTTGGTTTGTTGCTGTTGATATCATTTATGGCATTTTGTTGTCTTTGCACTGTAAAGTTGATGGCTTTGTTAATTGTTTTTCAAACAAAGAGATTAGCTGACTAACACTGGTGCATTTACAGATATGTTGATTAATGTGAGTTGTCCTTATGAATGGAAAATGAAATCTCTCTCTATCTCACACACACATGCGCGCGCACGCACACACACACACACAAAACACATCTTTTTTTCTTTTCAGAAATAATATGGCAACCTTTCTGTCATTGCAGTGAGGCAACTATTATTATTATTATTACAACTGAAGGCCGATGATGATGATGATGATGATGATGATGATTAATAATAATAATAATAATATTACAACGGAAGGCCTGAGATTATTATTATTATTATTATTATTATTATTATTATTATTATTATTACAACTGAAGGCCTGAGATTCAGTGACTGTCCAGCTGTCCACTCTGCTTTAGGCTGGGAAGTCATTCACATAAAACAACAATATGAAAACAGGATGCTCACATGTAATGTCAACAGCCATGTAATTTCTTTCCTCTGTGTGTGTGTGTGTGTGTGTGTGTGTGTGTGTGTGTGTGTGTGTGTGTGTGTGTGCATGCAGGTGTGAAGTGAGTGTTCACATATTTGTGTATGTACAGTATGTACAGTATGTATACTTGTGTGTATTTTCTATATGTAACATGGCTTCCTGATGTGTGTGTGTGTGTGTGTGTGTGTGTGTGTGTGTGTGTGTGTGTGTTGCCTGATTCATCTCCCACATGGGCTCCTAACCTATCTCACATCCCCCCCCCTGCCCTCGTCTGTCCCTCTCCAAACACCTTCATCCTCCTCCACACGCCGCCGTCACAGATGAAGAGCCATGCGGTCGCCTCCTCAAATGCATTCCACAAGACATTCTTACCATTTGAATCTGATTTAGGCAGAAAGGGAGAGAGCAACCCTGCCCTCCCTCACCACCCACGCACACACACTCATCTTCTTGTTTTGGGTTTGGTGTGGATGATGACAGGATCACTCCATACACGCATGCATGCACACACACACACACACACACACACACACACACACACTCACACTCACCCACACACACACACACACACACACACACACACACACACACACACACACACACACACACACACGCATTCACAGTAGCCCCCCACCCCATGCCCCGTTTTCCCATCAACCCCCTCTGTCATGCAGATCCAGGTGAGGCTAATGAGAGATGCTGCCATGGCGATGTGTGACGAATGGCGTTTTTACGCAGCTTTAGAGCTGGCCCTGGTCCGTGTCATTTCCTGTTTCCACTCCAGAGTGTGACGCACCATCTGCTTCAGGACCATGGGACAAATCACACACACACACACACACACACACACACACACACACACAGGTTCAATTTAACCCTAGTTACTCCCCACTGATACCATTACACACCACTGATTGAAGAGAGAGAGTGAGAGAGATGGAGGGAGAGGAAGAAATAGGAGGAGAGAGAAAAGAGAGAGAAAGACAGAGAGGGAGAAGGAGGGAGGGGGAGAGGAGGGTGGAGGGAGGAGACTAAAAATGAAAGAGAGAGAAAAGTGAAGGCATGTGGCTTCAATCTAATACGCAAGACAGGCAGTTCTTCATCCAGTCTCTTAGACAATGCAGATTTGTGCTTAAGTTGTGTCTTAACAATGTAATAGCATTGCCTAAATGTTATTACTAATATTACAATTGCAAAAAATAATGCTAATATTTTAATGACTTAGTGAAAATGAATAATCAGCTGTACATCTGATGTTTGTGTTGATGCATGTGTTTTGCAGACTGGTCATTGCTGATGATGTCTGTGCTGATGGTGTCAGTGCTGATGGTGTCTGGTCAGTGCTGATGGTGTCTGTCAGTTTGGTTAGGGTCACCCTCGACAGTGGTCCATAGGTGGCTGTGCTCCCTCACACATTCATACACACATTCATTCACACAAACACTTACACGTGCAGACACACACACACACACAAATCCAGACAGTACATCCTGAACGATCCACTGGCAGGAAACATTTCCAGATGGAGCATCCTGCAATTGAAACACACACAGAGGATTGTCAAAAAAAGGACATAGCTTTGTGCGCGCGTGTGTGTGTGTGTGTGTCTGTAGTGTGCCGTGGTGTGTGTGCGAGTGTTTTTCACCTACACCCTCCACCACATCTCTGTGATGTATAGCAGATTTACAGCCAGGCTCGTAAATGCTGTTGAGTGATATACAAACAAAGCTATTGTGTTGCATGATGACCACTGTCCGTCCAGTGCTATTAATGGATCTCCCCTCCCTGTGCTTACAGTACTTGTGTGTGTGTGTGTGTGTGTGTGTGTGTGTGTGTGTGTGTGTGTGTGTGTGTGTGTGTGTGCGCGCGCTCTGCATATAAATATGCTAAAATAAGCTCCCAGGAACGTGGTCTTGGCACATGCACACACACACATCTCCCGCATGCACAGATCAGCATGCAGGATTAGACAGGGCAGTGTGTGCACATTCCAGTAACATACTGCAGATGGTCCATACTGCATTTATAAACTAATGGACATGTCAGGTTAATGTCTATGAGTATTTCAGAATAAACTAATGTATATGTCAGGTTAATGTCTATGAGTATTTCAGTGCATTTATAAACTAATGGATATGTCAGGTTAATATCTATGAGTATTTCGGTGCACATTTAATGATGTTTGATTGTGCTCACTGTTATTTTAGGTGTTTGGAAGGAAAGTATATTTGGTTACACTTTACTTGACAGTATCGACATAAGAGTGACATGACACTGTCATGAAGGTGTCATAAACAACTCATAAACGTTTATGACATAACGCTTCCGTAATTAAGTGACATTCGGTTTTTGTCAAAACAAGTTAGAGTTAGAATTAGGGTAAGGGTTAGAGTTAGGGTTAGGGTTAGGATTAGAGTTAGAGGTTAGGATTAGGGCTAGGGTTCATGTGTCATGACATCGTCATATGTTCATGACAGTATCATGTCACTCTTATGTTGATACTGTTGAGTAAAGTGTTACCGTATATTTATATGTGCTCATGAGCTGATGCCCATTTAAAGGAGAAATGCGGCAAGTTTTTACATAGATCTCTGATTCTCAAGGTCACGAGTACTGACGGAAAAACCCTGAAAACAATCGTTTTTTATCTAGCTTGACTTGCTACTGCCAGCTGCTAACGCAGCCAGGCAGCTACAACGCTACACTCTAGGGGCATGGACATGGGAACTCACAGAGATCAATGAAGGACTCCTTTAAGTTCTAAATGTGAAACTCTTAGCATATGATAACATTTTGACAATATTTAGACAGTGTGACGCCCACTGTACACTGTACACCCCCCGAAGGCCCCCGACCCTCTGATCCATCTAGTGGCGAGCAGATCTCAATTCATAGTCTGCACATCCTCTTGCACTTTAGATAGCACAGATCAACTCATAGGACAACTGGGCCCCAAAATCAAAGGGAGAGGTGATTAAAACACACACACACACACACACACATGTGTGTGTGTGCGTGCGTGTGTGTGTGTGTGTGTGTATGTGTGTGTGTATTATGGGGCATTGCTTTGGGACAGTGAGGGCTTTCCTTCTGGAGTGTTTTATTGCTGGCAGGAGCAGGAGCATGTATGTATGTGTGTGTGTGTGTGTGTGTAAGCAGGGGAGGGAGGAGAGGAGAGGTAATAAAAGATGAGCTGTAAAATATTGCTCTGTGAGCCTTCAGTTGTCTCTTTGTCCCACTGTGACAGAATTAATGCCAGTGTCTGTCTGACTTTGTATACTCGCGCTTTTGTCTTTCCTATTTTGCAGTCAGCGCATATTGGAATTTTCCCTCCACAGGTACATTTGCGCCCACGGGGGCGTTTCAGCGAAAAGAGGGGCCGTGTTCCAGCGCAAACGGTCCCTGTTGATATTTTGCAGTTTCAGAAAACAATTCCGCCACAGACCAGGAACCTCCTAGTTTAAAGTCAGTGGCGCGAATTCAGATGCTATTTTAAGGGCGCATACATGGCCTCAAGCCTGCAGAAACGAATGCTATGCACACCGATCTACAGACACCCTGTGCACAGATGGAAACATTCAAAGCCTTGATAATATTTATCCGTTTCCCGGCTTTGTTCGTGCATTGGTCAACTAAAAATTTAGTAACCTATATAGTACAACTACATGCAATATCTTTACAACAGCAATGCCTAATTACGACCTATTAATTTGGACAACTTTATACAGCCCTATAAAGGCTAAAGTTACCTTTAGTTTTGTTCCAATTTACCGTTGTGTATGGCTTTAAACATTGTGTGCGCTTTAACATCAGCCTATTAGCATTACTCCAGCTGCGCTAAGGTTTTGCGCCTACCTTGTTGTAGCCCATCTGAAATAACTCCAAAACTTTGCTATGTTCCCTCCATCCTTTCGTTGTTTTCAAAAAACGTTTTATATCCATGGTGGCCTTGAAGTCTTGAGTTTGTGAATTCGCTTAAATAAGCTTATTATGTGCTGTTAACCAGCAACCATATACAGTAAAAGAAAGCAGCAAGTAGCCTTCGCTACAATTTCTGTAGTTGCTGCGTCCATTCATTGTTATTCTCTCTCCTGCTCAAACAAAAGTTGTGCGTGCATTAAGTTGATGATAACGTGTTTACAAACTCTACTTTACATAAAATAAATATTGTAAATAGCCCACTGTCATGCAGTTAATGGGATACTGTGCAGAGTTGGAAAGTTAGGTCAACTTGGAAAGTGTTTCTAGTTGCCTGTTGGTAAGGTACAGCCGTAGCTTACACCTGCAGGAGCGCTTGCTTGGGCGCCTGTGTTGCGAACACATTTCCACGAATCACGGATGTGTTGATGACATAAATTAGGAAATATTAGAGGACTTAATGAGACGAACTGCATGCCGATTCCATTTAACCCAAATGCCCCAGCAGCAGGGTGGGGCCCCAGGGAGAGGAGAGCTTATCTGACAGATCTGCATTGTCTATAGTGAGGTAATGTTAGATTACATTGCAAAAATATCACCATGCATTCATAAGCTCGTGATTCAGTGAGAGTGATCCCAAAACATCGGAAAGTGACATTTCTGTATTACATTTTGTCAAGAGGAAAAATCAATAGCAAATTGTTCACAACTGGCTATAGCACTGTGAACCGTTCCTGGTTGTGCCTGGCAAATCCGCCATCATAATAGCAATCCGCTATGGAACAAGCGGGCCTGTTGTTAAAGGGAATGTGAGATGACGCTCTGATTGGTTTATTGCACGTTACGCCCAAACCACACCCATGAATAATGTAGCTGCTAACAGACCACCCCATTTTAGGTTTGGTATGAATGTTGAGTCATGTCTCATGAAACAGTCATGAATGGTTTATGTGCAGTTTATGACAGCTGTTATGAATGTGTTATGAACTCACCCGTCAAGTAAAATGTTACCATTCTTTTTTACTCTGTTAAACATTGATCTTCATCTCACATTAGCAAAAATTACCAAACCATCGGTCCAAACAAACTCAGGTCCAGACCAAAAAGTGTTAATTCTCGATTCCGTCTACACACACACAACCTGACCACCAACACCAGGTCTTGATGACAGGTCTTGAACCACAGAGACCCAGCCTTGTAGTATTACACACACACGCGCAGTCGCGCACGCACGCACACACACACACACACACACAGCAGTTAGAAGGGAGATCACTCATGATGGCATCCTTGCCTCACTGCTGTGCTCTTTCCAGGGCAGAGAGCAGACTCTATAATTAAGTGACCCACATATTTAGCACCGAGCCACAGTGGTGATAGCGGCCCATGGCCCATCAAACGCTGTGAATCAGGGTGCAGCGTGGGGCTGTAGGACACACACACACGCACACACACACACACACACACAATCACAAACACACACACACACACACACACACACACACACACACGCACGCACACACACACACACACACACACACACACACACACAATCACAAACACACACACACACACAAACACACACACACGGCCCATCAAGCGCTGTTGTGGCCGCTGGTGTGGCCGTGGGGCTGTAGGCTGCAGGACAGGACAGGAGTGTGCAGGCCTCAGCAAGGTGGTGATGTATCAGAGTGTGTGTGTGTGTGTGTATGGAGAGAGAGAGAGAGTGTGTGTCTTAGATGAAGGGGAGGAGGAGCTTATCGACTGGCTTGCACTTCTGACCTTTGAAGAACGTAGCTAATTATACTGACCAAGCCAATAATCTTCTGCCAAACTCACAGAGCGCGCACACACACACACACACACTACACAGAGCAGAGATACAGAGATACAAAGGGATATAGAGGGAGATATGTATATAATGATTTCTGTGTGTGTGTGTGTACTTTCATGTGTTTATATGCCTGTGTGTGCGTGGACATATCACCTACGTCTGTGGTGTTTGTGGATGTCTGGATGTGTCTGCATACGGTATGCACATACATGTGTGTGTGTGTGTGTGTGTATATAAGTATATATACTCTTTTTGATCTCGTGAGGGAAATTTAGTCTTTGCATTTATCCCAATCCGTGAATTAGTGAAACACACAGTGAGGTGAAGCACACACAACAGCTACAACAGCGGCGCTCGGGGAGCAGTGAGGGGTTAGGTACCTTGCTCAAGGGCACTTCAGCCGTTCCTATTGGTCGGGGTTCGAACCGGCAACCCTCCGGTTACAAGTGCGAAGCGCTAACCAGTAGGCCACGGCTGCCCCTTAAACTTAAAGGATCATTGTCATTAATGGCCTCGTCAAACTCCAATGATGTGTGTGTGTGTGTGTGTTTGTGTGTGTGTGTGTTCTCGTGTGTGTGTGTGGTGATAACTCTGTTCTCAGCTCTGCAGCTATGTGCATGCCGTGCTGGGGGGAGCTGTAAGTCTGAGTGGGTTGAGTGCTCTGCTGACAGGCTGACTCACAATACACTCCTCACTCAACACACACATCACACACACTCAAAGCCATTGCTCACTCGGTGTGTGTAGGGGGCGATTTTGTATCTGTCTGTCTATATGAGCATAATTGCAGATTGCGGTGTGCCTGCATTCTCATGTGAGTAAGGTTACACGGTGCACCGATACTAGAACAGTATCACAATGGCCGATCTAAACAATATGACTTCCACGTTTTACAGTATTGGTTCTTATAGTGTTCACTGCGCTCTGTTTCATTAAATGAGATGATTGAAGCAAAGTTTGGAATTATTTTAGATACATCGCTGACAGTGAAGTCACAATTCAGACCACTTGAGGCAAACGTAAAACTTGGCTAAGTCCCTTGGACATGTCGAAATGTGTAAGGATTTCAAAGAATGACAGGTTAGCGAATGTGATAGATAACATTACATCATCCGGAAGCTTATGCCCTCCATACTAGGCCAAGTCAAACAAATTTAGCAAACACACTTTTTGTGACAAACAACTTTTCGCATCATTGGAGTTTGACGAGGCCATTAATGACAATGATCCTTTAAGTTTAGGCTACTTACCACGTGATTAACAAGTGCAAATGGAATGTTTAGTGTGTGTGTGTGTATGTGTGCGTATGTGTGTGTGTGTGTGTGTGATATAAAGGTCACCGCAGTTATGGCACTCACTTCTATTGCACTTCATCAAGTTTGTTTTTAGATTCTAACTCACATACTCTACTCTACAAGTTTTGCTTGCACTCTGTAAATGAGTTTGTGTTCCTGAATGTGTGTGTGTGTGTGTGTGTGTGTGTCTGTGTGTTTGTGTGTTTATGTTTATGTGTTTGTCTATGTGTGTGTGTGTTTGTCTATGTGTGTGTGTGTGTGTGTGTGTGCACAGGCCTGTTCCCCAGCAGCAGCACTCTCTCCCTCTGCTGTCTCTTATTACTGCTGCTTTGGCAGCTGACCCTGTGTTTGTGTGTATGTGTGCGTGTGTGCGTGCTTGTGTGTGTGTGTGTGTGTGTGTGTGTGTGTGTGTGTGTGTGTGATGGACGCCGTGCTGTCAGGCAAATTTGTAGCTGTCTGCTTTACGGAGGTTTTCCATTCCAATCAGCAGCTGTCGCACAGCCCAGTCGCCAGATTAACCACAGACTCTAACTGCCCCGACAACTACCCCCACACATTACAAGCATGGGGTGGAAATGAGGCAGTGGCCCCGCTCTGTGGTGCACAGCGAAAGCAGAGTGGGCAATAATATTACAGACACTTCATAACTTGCCCACAACCGTATTTGTGGGGATATTTGTAAGTCAGGGGTCAAGTGAGTGTATGGCTCGGCAATGCTGTGCATCAGGCCAGCCAGAACCACACAACAGATGAGATGTTTTATGGCAGCAGACGGGTCAGACCATTACACAAGGCTACCCTGACCCCCCCCCCCCCCCCCTTCAGTGTACAGGAGCAGCCCTGAACCCCCCCCCCACACACACACACACACACACACACACACACACAAAATGAGTGTAGCTTTCTGCAGTGTGGTGCTTCAAGCCAGATGTCACTTCTCTGAGGATGTCACATCCTATTACAGTTTTTCTCGATCGTTTTGACGTTTTGATACCTGTGTCAACTCTGACATCACATTCTCAAAACAGTTAATTCCTGTGTCTAAACAAAAGCACTCTGGACAAAATGACACATTTTGCTTGCAAAAAGCTCTCAAAACACTTAAAACATGTAGCAAAAGCAAATCTTGCCTTCAAACACTACAACTTCTTGCCAATTCAAAAACACTCTTTAATCAATCATTACACATTGGACAACAAAATGCAAAATCTAGTTCTCAAAATGAGCATTTTTGCTATGTCTGTTCCATTACTTTCTCATTTTTCTGGTATCAGAAAAAACTGTGAAAAGACAAAATATACTGAATAAAAAATAATTTATTCATTCCTCCCAAGATGTAACTGTCAATGACATGTAAGACATGTAGTAAACACCTAGCAAGACAAAATTCATTGAACTACATCTTGTCATTTTTCATCGAAATAGACCTACAGTAAACACCTTTTGTACTGTTTTCTCCACCAAATAGGCAATACAGTACTTTGTCTAAATGTGCATTAGATCCATACTTGTAAATAGCAACACAGAACAGACATCTCTTATGTATAATAAATGATTGCTGATTGAAGAATTTCTTTTTCAGACTTATGCAAGGAATCTATACCACCTGTGAAAAGATGTTTTTATTTTGTTTAACATGGGAAAACCAATAGAGTTTGGGGCTTTTGAATGACACCTGTGTTAAAGCGATGGTTCGGAGTAATTTCACCCTAGGGTCCTTTGCACCATGACCCCGAGCCAAACACCCTCCCAGAACCTTTTTTCCCTTGGTCGAACCCTGGTCGAGTAGCGCTGTCAGAAACAAATAACATTCTGCAGTCGTGATGGAACCAACTTTTATCTCCTAAATTACCCCACTAATAATGCCCTGAATGGTACGAAACTTCTGCAGTAGTAGAACTATGACCTTTAGTCCAATAACGAGGCATTAGAAAGTTTGTAAGTACACCAGGAGTTAATTTAAATAAGACTTGCCTGATTATCTGCTACTATACCACTGCGTCGGCGTTTCTTCCGTGATTTGGTAAAAGCCCGTAAAAGTCCTGGCAGGAAGCATGCATAAGGATGTAGATCCAGGAATGCACTAATATTTTGTTCGTAGTCCAGTTTGCAACAATTATTAGTTAACACTAAGTTGTAAACACTTCGGAAAAAAAATATTTAAAACTGGATATTCCAAAAAACGTTGCTGTAATCGCTTCCTGCAAGGACTTTTACAGGCTTTTCCCAAAGAGATAAGAGAACCTTTCAAACCTTCAAACCTTCAATAAGAGAACCTTTCAAAGACAACAGAATCGCTATTTAGAGCACCAGTTTTTGTGGTGAAAGTATTTGTAGCCTACTACCAAAAGCAACCTCAACTTTCGTTGGCCTTTCGAATGTCTTACTTTCACTTTCACGTCATTCACTTAAACTTTCTTGCTAGATTTGACCAATCTTCCATAGCCTACGTGCACAAGTAGTTTGAGTAGAACTACTGATCTTCATTATCTCCCTGCTTGTTTACATCTTATCATGTATGGTATTATTTCATGATCGCTAAACATAGAGGACTCGGTGACTCTGACACAACTAAGCCAAACACAAACACATCTATCCAGAACATTCTATTCTACATCCTGGAAGCTCAGAATACTCATCTCATGAGGGTGTGTTAAAATGAGTATGGGGTGCATGTGTGTGTGTGTGAGTGAGAGAGAGAGAGAGAGAGAGAGAGAGAGAGAGAGAGTTGATGGATGTATTGGATAGAATACCAGTGGTAATGTAATGGAACGACCAGCCTCCGCCTCCAGTCCTTCCCCAACCTGCCATTATAGTAAACAAGACACACACCTCTTGACAGACAGCTCCTCCAGCAGCCTGTAAAACCCACCCCTTGCTCCTGTCTCCTCTTCAGCGGGGTTGCGAGACATGCCCAGACCTGCTTCCTGGGAAGTTAAGTGTCAGATGGCTTTCACTGAACACAGGCGCCAAACCCACCATCATCAGTGACAATAACATCCTCATATTCTCCACAGATGCAGCACCATCATCTCCAAGCTCAGACAGCCAGAGGAGATTATTGAGGTCCCTCATGGCTCCAGACATGGGAACACAAATAGGTGACAAACTGTATTTGTAAGCAGATTAAAAGGGTAGGCCTGCTAAGTCATTATTTTCAGTATCCATGTCTCTTTACTGCATATGAAGCGAGCACCAGTGAGGTTATTGTGTTAAGCCGTAAGGTGAGAGGTGCTTAAACAAGAACAACAAATCATGTTTAATTGCTGGCCTAAGGGCCAGAGGGAATGTTCCCTCCCAGCGCGTAACAGCAGAAGAGGAGCAGATGTGTGTCTTTACACACCTCTCGTCACGTCAGACTCACTTGCGAAAACCCTACAGGCGCTGTGACGTGAACACAGGGCTCGAACCCTGTGGTTTGATTTTCCGAATCAGCCTCTCCACATTCCACCCTTCCCTGGTTCCTGCGGGCAGATCGGTCATCACCCCTGCCCCATTCTTCTGTGGTCAGGTAAGTACAGAAGCCAAATTAAAAGAGTGGCGCTTGCATGTGTACGCACACACACACACACACACACACACACACACAAACACACTCATACAAACACACACACACAGACATGCATACTCTGTCTGTACTCTATCCTCAGTCACATCTGTGGTGTGGCTGGGGATGCATTCCTGTTGTTTGACAGCCTTTCATTATCGACTGAAGAGGTTGAATCGCTGACGATCACCATCCAATCTGCACCACGCCTCCAGACTGGCCACATGCCAACACACACACTCCCCACATCCCAGACCGCAGGAGGACCTGGGCCTTATCCGGCCCAACACTAAGACAGAACTGGGCAAAATCCAGGCCAGACTCATGGCCCAGTGAGTAAATGATTCCTACATCACATGGGTCTCCTGCATATTCCATAGAATGTACCGTGTAGAATTTAGATAGATAGATAGATAGATAGATAGATAGATAGATACTTTATTGATCCCCAAGGGGAAATTCAAGAAAGGAAATTCAATTTACTGTATATACCTTCTGCCACGCCCATTTTAGAAATGTATTTTCTCTCTGTGCTCAATCTTCTCGTCGGCTAGTTCTGGGTAGTTAGCTTCATTGGTATAACACGGCAGAAGAGGATGGAGAGGCTAGTTAGCTTCATTGGGATAACACGCCAGAAGAGGATGGAGAGGCTAGTTAGCTTTATTGGCAGAAGAGGATGGAGAGGCTAGTTAGCTTTATTGGGATAACATGGCAGAAGAGGATGGAGAGGCTAGTTAGCTTTATTGGCAGAAGAGGATGGAGAGGCTAGATGGAGAGGCTAGTTAGCTTTATTGGCAGAAGAGGATGGAGAGGCTAGTTAGCTTTATTGGGATAACATGGCAGAAGACGCATGGAATAAGGTGAATGCTTCTTCAGAAACACAGTAGACCAGCGTCAGAGAGAGACAATCACTGGACGATCAAGGAATTCGAGCTTTGGGAGATGAGACTCTCCATGTGGCTCTGCTCCAGGCTAAGGTCATGGTCCAGTGCTATTTATGAGGTCAGGAGAACCCACAGTATGAAGTCAAGATGAGGTCAACAACATACCTTCAGCATGAACTCAGGAGAGCCCAGAGTGATGTCATCGTATCCGTATGAGGGCAGCACACCAGAGTGGGCTAATCCCTGAAGAGTTGGTTGATAAAATTAGCACACTCAAAAAATGTAATTTATCAAAACGTGTATGATTTAAACTATGTGAATTCAAAGAAAAACACAAAAGCTGGTTTTAAAGCCAAAAAAAAAAGTTGGAGACAAACCTAACAAGACCAAACTAGGTTCTGAAATATCTTATCATTCAACATATTTCATTTCATGATCATATTTCTTGCAGAGTTATTTCCTCACCATGACATGACATTACACATTGTGCAGAGCTTCAGAAGTGTGGCATGATAAAGGTTTCAGCTTTATCTCCAGTGTCCAGTCAGAGGGAAGAGGTAAATAAACAAGCTAACCAGGCAGTGGAGTGTGATCTGGGGAGACAGACGTGAATGGTGTGGATGGTGTCTTTTAATAAGACTGGTAAGAATAGCAGGTGGACGCACACCCACACACACACGCATGCATGCATGGTCAAGGACAAAAGCATTGAGGGAAGTGCTTGTTGGCTTACCATCAAACAATACAAACACATAAACCCACAACTATGCAAACTATGTATGTGAAACCCATACACACACACACACACACACACTCTCTCAAAGGTCTGATCTCTCTAGCAGATAGTTACGAGTCTGTTTTGACAACAGTCTGCTGACCTGCTCACAGACAAACACCTCAGATAACAGACAGCAGGATGTGTGTGTGTGTGTGTGTCTCTGTGTGTGTGAGAGTGTGCGTGTGTGTGTGTGTGAGAGTGTGTGTGAGTGTGTGTGTGTGTAGTGAAGCGTATTATCGTGATGGCAGATGCCATCTCCTCTCCATGGTCTCTGCCGGCTCATTAAGAACACACCGACAAGCCTGCAGACATCGGCATGACATTCCAGCACGCCCTCACCAGTGGTATGTGTGTGTGTGTGTGTGTGTGTGTGTGTGTGTGTGTGTGTGTGTGTGTGTGCGTGTGTGTGTGTGTGTGTGTATGTGCATTTGTGTGTGTGTGTGTGTGCTTATGCGAATATGAAAGCATCTGAAAATTTGTGTATTAGAGAATACCTGTGTCTATTCAAGTGTGTGTGTGTGTGTGTAGAGGGAGCAGTTGTGGTTATGATTAAAGCTCTTGAGGATGACACTGCATTGGGTTTGTCATACAGAAGCAGTCTGACCTGTATCCTGTTGCAGAGTACACTCCCAAAAAGTCACACACACACACACACACACACACACACACATAGAGAGAGAGAAGAGAGAAAGAAAGAGAGAAGCCTTTTCCTAACATCACCTCTCCTGAGGGCACCCTATTCACTCAAGGCCTCAATGTGTGACACATGAACTGTATGATAGAAGCCTGCATGATAGACCTGAAGCCTGGGGCAGCACACAGATAGACATCTGCAGAACACACCAAAGAGCTCACATCATAACACACACACACACACACACACACACACACACACGCAGACACATCGTAACACACTGCAAACTAGTCCCTGCTCTCTTCCCCGAAGCACTAACGCAACCCCACATTTACAAGAAAATGACTGGCGTGTTTCTGGGATCAGGTTTGAGCATGTGTGATATTAGAAGTGTGTGTGTGTGTGTGGGCGAGCACTTGAGGAATCAGAGAAAATGTATGACACACATGAGTATCACCTCAAGAGGCCTCATTAGTGTGTTGTTAGATGTTTCAACAATCACATTAATAATGCCACAAGCCTGCACAGGAAACTGATTACAGAAAAAACGACCAGACTGAATGAGCTAAATTTTGACCTATTTACACTTTGGACGTACTGTACTCCGACTACATGTTCATAATATTTTAGTATTGTTACATGCAGGGGTGGGTAGTAACTCGTTACAAGTTACTCGTTACAACGCTCAAGAGTAAAAATAGTAAAAGTACATGGCTGATAGGCAGGAGTGTAAGAAGGCCGGTCCAGTCTAGTAGGCCTGCTGTGTAGGCTACCGCTAAAAGATTCAGTGGAGTATACAGTACTAGGTGGAGGGGAGAGTAGCTCATGGTTGCACTCTCAGCATGAAAACACATCTGCTAACATTACAGTATGTCACCTCCTTATCAGTTGGTTCTGTGTCATTCTGAATTGCTTCTGAACCGTCCATACTGATCTGTCAGCCTGCAGTGCAGAGTGTGTTGTAGTGGTCTGAACCATGGTTAACCATTGCAGTTACTATGTGTGTTATTTGATGGATGATGAATTAGAAATTCTTGAATTTCCCCTTGGGGATCAATAAAGTATCTATCTATCTATCTATCTATCTATCTAGAAGATACTTTGTTGAAATGAAAATGATTTTATTACCAAAAACAGGATGTATACAAGATTTGAAATTGCAGCGCTCTTTAGACCCACAGTGTACATTAAACCTCTTATAAACATGACAATATAAACATAATACAAAGAAATAACAATAAATAAAAATAATAATAATCAATGCATGATTGAGTGGGTGAATTAATGAGTAAGTGTTTGGGTGAGTGAGTGAATGAATGAGTGACGGATTATGGTTGAGGGTTGTGTTATGAGTTTTTGAGTGAGTGATTATAGTTGAGGGATGCGGTATGAAGTAGGCTTGACGTTCTCCACCCAGTAGTTTGTGGTTGAATACAAACAAACAACATGATGGAACAGAACATGCACCCTTCCTTCCTTCCTCTCTAGCACGTCGTTAAGGATCTAACATTCCATAACATCCCACTGACTGGAAGACAAACCTGCCTCCTACTGGCACCTGTGTGGTAACACCCCTCTACCACACACCTCACTGCTGCCCAACCTCTCTCTGTTCTCCACAGTGGTAGAGTTGTCTCTGGACACACACACACACACACACACACACACACACACAGACACACACACAAAGAGCTGCTGGTGGCAATCACACCGATACGCATCAGTCTACTTAAACATCCCAGACAGAGACAATACAAAGCCAATATCCTTGTTGAACCAGAAAAGTGAGTGAGAAAGAGAGAGAGAGAAAAAGAAAGAGAGTTTTTGGCACGTCGTCGTGGTGCCACTCCCCAGCTCAACTTCTTCCTGTAGGGTGTGGGTGTCCTGCCCTGGAGGCAGTAGTGACGCGGGGGATGAGCTCATCATCATAATCCCACGCTTTCATGTTCGGCTTTATTATCTGTAAACGACTCCAGGCTCAGCAGGCTTCCGTGTCAGGGGCTCATACGGTAATCATCAGAGCCTGAGGCTACATTTATACAAGGCCGGCTATTTTCATAAACGGACATTTCACCCTCTCCGTTTTCAAAAAATAACATTGTGCACACCTGTCAGTTTTCAATGAAGTTACCCCGTGTATAAATGCCGTCAAGCGCATGCCAAACCTGTTGGTGGCAGTGTAAGGAGAAGCTCAATCCCACGTTAGCCAATCAGAATCCCGAAAAAAATAGCAACAGCAACAAATCACTTCCCATTTCTCGTTTAAACTGTATTTGCAAATGCAAACAGGCCAAAAGTGTTTGCACAAACGTAAAAATGAGTACCACCATAATAACATCCATGATCAGTAGCCAAACAAACTGTAAACCTAAGGCGCTCACATGACGTTAAGCATTTTCTGGTGTATAATGTGACGTTTGAGAACCTAAAACCCCGTTTCTCCCAGTTGACACGACAACACATAACCAGCGTTATCAGAAATCTCCACTTTGGCCAGAATTTTTAGAAATAATCGTTTTCTGTGATAAAAACAGGGTTTTCGTGTAGAGGCCAAACCGCAGGGAAATATCTGTGTCTTCCCTTCGTGTAAACGGGGCCTGACTTTCCCACCGTATCCGGGTCATCCAGCAGTGCGACTGACTGGTAGTAGACCACAGGAATACTCTTATCTACTGATAGTGGAGGAGCACCTGTCTCTACATGCATTCCCATGGTCTGGGGAGTGCTCAGGGACGCGGCTGTGTTGTTTAAGATACTTTAAGGGTTTTTTTCCCCCACACAGAACTCATGATTTACTCTTGAGTCACAACTTATTTGGAGTGCAGAGATGCTGTTGAAATTTCTTATCTCAAGATGAAAAATCTTTTCTTATGAAACAAGTTTATTTGTTGCCTGTGTGTGTGTGTGTGTGAGTGTGTCGCTGGTAGATGTTGACATTTTTAAAAAAAAGTTCATTTCCATCCCTGGTATGTGTGTGTTTGTGTATGAGAGAGAGTGTGTCTGTGTTATATAAACACTTTGCTAATAACATCTTAATAACATCTTCTGTGTTGGCCAGAAAGCCCTCTCATTGTTAGCAGTGATATATGAGCCTTGGCACAGACTAAGGGAAGATTTAGAAAATGTGTAATCGGGGAAGCACAGCAGCATTGATGAATTTGTTAGCGTTGGCAGGGATTTGATGTCGGCAGACTTAAGAAGCAATAAAAATTCACTTCCTCTTTCCCATCCTCTCTGGGTGAACAAGAGGTAATATCACACTTGAAGGTCCTGCCTCCCTTTTCTAATAATTACATCTATTCCCCCGTGCTCTCATTCATATGAAATCAATTTGGGCCAGCTAGCGTTTATGAACTCTGCATTCCATATTAGCATATCTGGATATGAGAGAGATGTCATGAGGTATAGATTACTGTGGGAAAGACCTTCTGTAGAAAACTGACGGCTTGTTCGCAACGATCCGGCTTTGTGAAACACATTAGAACTGCTTAAATCTGATGCATCAATGTCATAGACAAAAATAGGAGCATTCTGCATATTTTACTCAATCTGAAAAGTACAAAGTACTTTCTTTATTCTGCACCTACAGCTGTTTCCCTTTTCCTTCAATATCACTAAAGCTAATATGGAGTAAGAGGCAGCATTACCACAGTAACACATTGGACTTCTGCATGTAATGCTGCATGAGGACTTGGAAGGCTCATTTGCTCACAGAACTTTTGCTCTACTGATAAGCTCTGCTGATTAATCATGCAAACTGTGTGTGACTGTGTGCAAGAGGTCATAACTCAGACTGTTAAGCACTCAGATGCTGGAGGGAAAAGCCTCCCCATGGTGCCAGTGTGACACTGGACTGGACTGGACGACGACTTTGGGGGGTCTGGATGCTTAGGTCCTCCTGAGGTGGCAAAGACAGGATGTGTGTAAATGTTTGTACAGGCCTGGATAGGGTAAGACTAGCCATGCCAGCACTGGGGTATATGATGTCACTTCACAAAGGTTACTATTGGATGGAGGGAGGGGGAGAGAGGGAAAGAGAGAGGGGGGGAGGCAGAGAGAGAGAAGAGAGGGAGGGAGGGGGAGCGAGCGATAAAGAAAGAGAGAGGAAGATTGTGTGTGTGTGTGTGTGTGTTTGTTTGTTTTTGTTGTGTGTGTTTGTGAGTGTGTATGAGTGTGAGCTGTGTAAATGATGATGCTCTTCCATCTTGTGGGTACCATGAAACTCTTCTGAAAGAGGAAGTCGGAATCGCCGTGGCAACTCGTAATCTCAGTGACGGCTCAAAGCATGGAAAGTTGTGGTCAGGACATGTGTGCAGCACATGTCCACAGGCAACCTGTGGCTGGTTGGTGGAGGGAAGTGAGCGACTAACTGAGGTTGGGGTTGGACCACAGCTTTCCAAATGAAATAAAACTCAACTTCAGCTACACAGAGGGAACGAGAGTGCTGTGTTCGCTTCCCAAACGCTCCAATCAGAGACCAGAGAAGAGTCTGTCAGCACAGGCCTGAATCAAAGTGGTCGTTGGCGTGATAATTCTCTTCTTTAGAGAAAAATTTATGTGCATGTGGGTGGGGGGTGGGAGTGGGGTGTGTAAGCCCTGCGGGAGGGTCATGAAGGTGTGTGAGAAGAAACAATATGTCACTCTTGTCAGGCCAACCTGATTTCAGCTTCAGCAAGAGGAAAATGTGAACATTCAAGCCTTGCAGCAGATGTTTGTGTGTTGTGTGTGTGTGTGGTGGTGGGGGGTTAACTACTACCTCACAAAGCATTCCATACAATGCTGCCTGCTAAATCACTACCACCCAGGCTGGAGCATTTTTCCAGCAGGGTGGGGGGGGGGATGCGGAAACACATCATTTTGCGGCTGAGCTAATAGTGGGTTTGTGTAGCTGGCACTTGGGTGGATGGATTAGCTGCCGTTAATGGCCGGAGCAGCCTTAGCACCCTAAACAGCAGCAGCAGCAGGATCACTATCAACACCGGACACAGAGATGGAGATGAAGCCGAGGCAAGAGGGGGAACAATACGGCCCATTAGACGGGCAGCCAGCTCACACTATGAAGAGAGAGAGAATGAGAGGGAGAGAGAGAGAAGGAGAGGGAGAGAGAGAAGGAGAGGGAGAGAGAGAGAGAAGGAGAGGGAGAGAGATAGAGGGGAGATAGAAAAGGAAGGAGACGGGGTGGGGGTTGCAGGAGTTCTAATTAACGTTCATTAATGGTGGGGGAAAGAGTGATAATGGTCTTTAAGAAGTGCATTAGCTAATGTCTCTTTTTCTCACCAGTCAGCAGATGTGAGTTGGAGCAGCGTGCTGCTGCCACATCAAAGGCTCTTGTGTTGTGCTGACAGGGTCGGCTGGGGGTTTGTGCGTTTGTTCGTTTGCGGGCATGGGCACAGGCACGCAACACGGGCGATCTTCAGAAACGCTTCATCTTCGCTTTGTTTACTGTTTGGAGCTGGGCTACCACAGCTGCAGGGTGTGTGCTCTCTCTGATAACCAAACACAAACGCTGAGCCGCTGCACACAACAGGAAACCACAAACACACTGAGCCAAAATATTCAGATTGATACACATGTACACACTCGTACACCCCCCATAATTTCACATTTGTCTGGTTTTTAATAACGTTTCTAATAAAACTATTTAGTATGCCCTTCGCCAACCCAGTCTCTGGGCTGCTTTCTGTATTATTGAAACTGTTGACATTGCACTCAGTCTGGGCCACAGTAAAAAAAAAAGAAGCACATCATCTCTAATTGTTCACAGCAGGCGATCAGCAGAGAGAAAATATTGTCTTAAGCCAGCATGTTGACGCTTTCCTAGAGGAAATTGCTTGAGGGGAGCTAGCCGACTGCTGAGCGGGAGGGAAAGCGAGAGACGCAGGCCTGAGCACAGCAGAAGACAGTCAATATTAGTCTGTTTGTTTGGCTGCCAGGCTGCGCTGGCTCGTATAGATTAGCGCAGCCTGCCGCTTTAGCCGCGTCTAAACACAGAGTGATTGGGCAGGTTAATCTTTGTCCTTTCCTCACACTCACTAATGAGTCACAAGTCAAACATTTGTCAGCTGCTCGTCATGCGAAATGCATTGAGTTCGTCAATGGCGGCTCTTTGCAGAGAAGTGATTCACATGGAATACATCCCGCTGTTATCGCTGTGCCCTTGCTCAATTCCCTCAAACCAACTGTTTACATAGTGTATAATGCTTAATAACAGGGCCCTTAATTACTGAATCTGATTGTGTGTGTGTGTGTGTGTGTGTGTGTGTGTGTGTGTGTGTGTGTGTGTGTGTGTGTGTGTGTGTGTGTGTGTATTTG
The DNA here is from genome assembly GCF_018492685.1 of Alosa sapidissima. Taxonomy (NCBI): domain Eukaryota; kingdom Metazoa; phylum Chordata; class Actinopteri; order Clupeiformes; family Clupeidae; genus Alosa; species Alosa sapidissima. Next base: position 16,223,222 of record NC_055967.1, on the reverse strand, counting down.
TGCTGGCCATATATGCAGGGCAATATTGGTGTGCATTGTGGAGAGGCCTGGTGGGAGCTGACTTTGTGAGGGTTGTTGGAGCCCTAAGATAAAAACACCACCTTCACCTGTGACCTGAGCTGAAGCAGAGCAAACAAACATTACTTAGACAGATAATATGCACCCTGAAGGTGTCTGGGAATGATAGGACAGAGAGAGAGAAAGAAAGAAGGAAGGGCAGAAAAAATAAAGTTGAGAATATTGTCATTGCAGAGATATGAAATAGGAACATTTCTCTATATACCACTGTTACTGTGTGAGGTCAAAGTTCATGTGGAAGGGACGCTTGGATTGAATGACACACACACACACACACACACACACTCAGCACCTTTCCCCCAGGTCTACGCTGCAGCACTGTGTGTGTGTGTGTGTGTGTGTGTATATATGTGTGTGTTCAGCTAATATTGACTCTCCTGACTAACAGTGGCTCTATTGAGCTTGGCTATTCACAGTCATGTTTGACCAGCATTAGAACACCATCGAGGTAACAGGCGAGGCGCAGTGAGAGGAGGCGGGGCATGGTGCATTGGGGGGGTTGGGGGGGGGGGACCGAACAAGTGGCCGCTGCTGAGGTCGCTGACACGCCACAAGATGGATGACACTCTCTTCCTCTTCAGCGTGTTTGCCATGCCACTTGCGCCGTCCAAATGTTTAAAAAGGCAGGAAGCTTCGCGTCAGGCGCGTTTCCGCAGGCCGAGGAGAACAAAGGATGACAGGAGTGGAGTGGGCAGACGAGTGGGCAGTGCCGCTCTCACACCACACAAGGCTGTTTGTTTTGGTGGGGTGCTGTTTTAGTTGTTGATTTTGTGTTTTCGTTTCCCATTCAACCTGAAACACCTGAAGTGATTGAGGCCACTGTAAACATCAAATGCAATGGCAATTATCATGGTTTCTGTTCTCCTTGGCACAGTTTCCTGCTCAAACACACAAGTTGTCACATGAGTTAAAAACCCTTTTGGCAACGAAAACAATCTTTCTGCCAAACTGTTCACATTCTGTTTCGCTGGTTTTTGTGTTGTGTCATTAAAGGCTTATCCCTCCACTTTCTACTCGTAACAGCTCAGTTAGTCCTTCAGGACTTACCCGCTCAACACAATACACAAATGCAGAAGAATATGGGTCATCCGCAGCTGAACTGTAACATTCTAGACACTCTGTTCTCCTTAAACATTCCACATCCATTATGCAAATGACTGGGGACTATGGGGGCAAACGTGTTCCTCAACAGATCAACAGAGAGCAGTCTGTGTAAGGAGGTGCTCACACTATTTACCTCACTGGTTGGGTGGGGTTTGGGGGGGGGGGGGACAAAAGCAAGCTTGTCACCACACAGGAGGTGGAAGTACAACACCAAAAGGTGTGTGTGTGTGTGTGTGTGTGTGTTGCTCCTGGATGCTGAGTTGGAACAGAGGGACATGCTGCCACTTGCTGGACACCAGAGGCATTGCTGCACACAGCCGTTGACTTGCCTCAGGTGAAACGTTCACTCAGTCATGTAAGCTAAATGAAGCATATGTAATGCAGATGAGACAGAGAGAGAGAGAAGAGGGTGGGGTGGGTGGGCTTCAGAGAAGGGGTGGGCTTGCTTCTGCTAATCAAAACAGTAGTACCGGTAACCTTTTCCCGCATTTAAAAATGAAATATGTGATATGTGACAAAGAATCCAATTACTAGCTACTCAGTCTGACTAGGGTAATGGAGGAAGGGGGGGGGGGGGGTAATGACCCTCTATAATATATTCCTCCCCACCACCTAAAATCTCATTAAAAGGAGTCGATGTGGCTGGCTGCTTGAAAGACACTGCTAGGGGTCATGCCGGTCTGGATGTGAATGTTTCACTGAGACTTGCTTCACTTGAGAGTCAGAATTAGAGATAATGCTTTTAAATTATGCACAATTCTTCCAAAATATGTCCCAGAAATTGGGTTTCTGTTACCTTGGTATTTATTAATTTATATGATTATCATAGTCATTCATATGCACCATGATTGGACTGCAAGTACATTAATCAGTGAGTCCTATCAGTCGTTTGAATGCCATCCATGGCCTTGGTGGTGTAGCCATCGTTGTCTGGTAGTCTACCAGTGAGTGTTATTTAACTTGATGCACCTCACCCCCTAGTCTGGCTGCTCAGCAGGAACTACTGCTGCTATAGCAATGTCAGGGAAGTCAGAGAGAGAGAGAGAGAGAGAGAGAGGCGGACAGGAGTGTTTTGCTTTTCAGACACCACATGAATACATAAACGAACCTGTCCAATGACAATAGCCTCATTATTAGTGGGTTTGATCTAGCAAGCCCACAGCATGGCAAAAATGAGGTACCGTCGGAATCCTTGGATGAAGCCGAGTTCCATGCCCCTGATCAAACCTACTCTTGCAGTTCCTCGGAAACACAATTCTAGTTTTAACTATCACTCCTCTCTATCTCCTTCCCCTTTCTCTCTCTCTCACACACACACACACAAACACACACACAATGGGCTGGTTTGTTTGGGTCTTGTGCTATCGGATACAGAGCGGGCCATTGAGTCCGACCGGTTTCGGTGCCTTGTTCTGTCTCCAGTCAGGCTCAGCCTGAGTGATATTAGATAAATATTGGAGCTGACTTGGCACACAGGAGACGCCTGATGAACACGGGCATCGCAAGATCACTCAGAGAGAGAGAAGGGGGGGGGGAGAGAGAGAGAAGGAGGGGGGAAGAGAGGGAGAGAGAGAGAGAGAGAGAGAGAGAGAGAAGGAGGGGGGAAGAGAGGGAGAGAGAGAAGGAGGGAGGAGAGGGAGAGAGAAGGAGGGGGGAAGAGAAGGAAAGAGAGAGAAGGAGGGGGGAGAGAATAGGGAGAGAGAGAGAAGGAGGGGGGAAGAGAGGGAGAGAGAGAGAGAAGGAGGGGGGAGAGGAAGAGAATAGGGAGAGAGAGAGAGATTGAAACACAAAGAGTATGTGTGTGAAAGAATAAAAGAATGAAAGATGGAGAGAGAGAAAGGGAGGGGAGAGGGAAGGCGTGAGAGCGAAAGAGAGAAGGAGGGGGAATGGAAGAGAGAGAGAAGGGGGGATGAGAAGGGCAAACAGAGAGGACAGTGAGGGGCCAAAGCTCCTCTCAATCAGAATCCACTCTGTTGCCTCACAAACACAGGCAGGACTGACCAAACAAGCTCAATCAAAGCAGTGCTAGAGAGAGGGAGCCAACGAAAGGACAAGGGAGGGAGGGCAAGAATGAGGGAGGGAGAGAGGAGAGGAGGAGAGGATAGGAGGGGTTCTGGACCGTGTTAGCTCAGCAAATCCAGATCTATGCAAACAGCTTCAAAGAATGGGCCCACCTCGGCGTAACCTTTGAAGTGGTGTGTATCGATCGTGCCCAAAGCTCTGTGTGTTTGTGTGTGTGTGTGAAAGACAGAGAGAGATGTGATTGGAGCCCTGAAGGGGATTAGAAAAGTCCGCAGCCAGAATGAAATGCAAACTCTGTCTGAGAGCCATGGTGTGTGTGTGTGTGTGTGTGTGTGTGTGTGTGTGTGTGTGTGTGTGTGTGTGTGTTTGTGTGTGTTGGGATCAGAGATGGCCAGTGAAAACAGCAGTCTGGTTCTCCACTGAGAGCCTCTGACCAGCACTGGTCCATCTCAAACCTCAAAAGAATGAATAAACTGGACTAATAAACTATTCCTTTATCAGGACACTCTCTTGCAGACCTCCAATCACCAGAAGCCATGTGTGTATTTGCCATCACCTCCAGGGCGTCTGTATGTGTTCTGCCTCCTCCCCCTCCTCCCCTCCTCCTCTCTAAGCGCCAGGATGATGACAGTCAGTCACTTTTAGTGCTCAAAGGCAGGCTTGTGCAAAATTCCAGAATTTCTTGAAATTCTTGAATTTCATTTTTTCAATTCTTGCATTTCAATTGAGGTAGCAAACAGGAAGCAGAATTGCAATTCAAATTGTGCACAACCCTACTCAAAGGCAGATCAGTGTTGGCATCTGTGGTGTCCAGATTACTCTCTCTCATGTCTTATGCACTTATTACACACACACATATATATATGCACTTATTACACACACACATATATACATATATACATACATACACACACACACACACACACACAAACAAACACACAACTGAATAATGACAGGTGTCATAGGAGCCTCATGTTGACAGGCTGATGTCACCCAGTTTGGTCAGACAGGCCTGAGCATTGCGGCGTCCAGAGAAACTGCACAGCAGTGATGTGTCCTGCCTCACCCCAAGACCCTGGCAGGGTGTGTGCTGCCACTGTAGCACTGGTCTGCAGGGCACATTGGACGCCATTTAGCCTCCCTCCTGCTGACACACACAATATTTAGAGGGGAGCACGTCCACGCCTTCCAGGCTAGATTTCATCCAGATGTAGTTCCATTGTGTGACCTTCAATTGAACCATCGTTGTTTTGACTTCGGCGGAGGCCTAATTTGAACACATATTCGTGTGCATTTGGGCACGCTGCGCTGTTTCTCCCCAGGGGGATTCCTTAGTCCTCCATTTTCAGTTCTCATGATGGCAAACTGTATCCTTGCAGAAGGTCAGGCCCACAATATGCCACATCCAGGCATGCCATGAAAACCAACAACTCACGTAATGCGCGCAGCAGCGAATTAGCCATGCGTAGATGGCGCGCTGCACGTCACTGTGGTGGCAGAGATCTCGTTGCTGTGGCAGTAGCGATGAGACGTGAGTCACAGGAAACGAGCATTGGCAGGCTGTCACCGCGGTGAGGTCACAGCCAGTCGCAGCGTGGTCAACACATGCTCCCGGCCGCGAGACAGCCAACTACACACAGCTGCAGGCAGTTAGCAAGCTGCCAAGAACAAAGACCTTCAAGAGAGCTATGAAGAGAGAGAGTAAGAGGGGGGTAGATGGATAAAGAGAAACAGAGAGAGAGAGAGAGAGAGAGAGAGAGAGAAGATAAATAAGCCTCATTTGACAGGAGTGATGATGCACAGGACCGGCTCTGAGAGTGTTTTCTGTGAAAAGCCTTTGGATTGGGTGGTTGTTGCATTGGGTTGTTATTGGATTGGGTTGTTGTTGGACTGGGTTGTTGTTGGATTGGGTTGTTGTTGCTGGAAGTGAGCAGAATTATGCACGGCCCATTAAGGGCCTGCAGAAGTTTAGACAAGTTTAACAATCTTACAGGCACAGCGATACAAGATGTGTGTCATAGCACTGCAAGATGTGTGAGGTGTCACAGCCAGGAAAGGATTAAAACACTATTAATCTTAATCCTATCCAATCCTAATCTTGTATGTGTATTATTTGGTTACGCATATTAACGTGTAAGTACAAGAGGAAAACATCTACATGTACTAGTATATACGGTGTAGCTTGTTGACAGCCGTCAGACAGGCCGCCATTCCAGTGTTGTTTACACATAAACTCCTAAAAAATATATAAAAATATGTTCATCGTCAACTGTGGAAACATGTCATTCTGAGTGAGAAAAGGTGTGAGATGTGAGAGTGAGCAGTTAAAGAAGACCACGCAGAGGTCAAAGGTCATGTGTAGCTTGTCACTGTATCACTCCAGAGCAGACGAGTGCCAACAGCTGAGCAGAGCAGAGCATGCCTCAATCACACACACACACTCACACACACAGAGCAGAGCAGAGCAAGCCTCAATCCCTGAGCATTAGCACCGTCTGCTGCAGCTAATCTCTCCCCTCAGGCCCACCCCACCCCAAAGTCAGAGAGAGTGAGGCCTACACCTGATACACAGATCCTACAATTCACACCTGATACACAGAGCCTACAATACACACCTGATACACAGAGCCAGACCTTGGGCCACCTACGCACCACGGCATTGGGATTCAGCTCACCCCGGTGCAATACCTGCTCCGCATCTTGGTATGCATGAGCATGAGAGAGAGAGAGAAAGAGAGAGAGAAACAGAGTGCAGTGGCCAAAAAGCAGAAAGGAAAAAAAGAATCGTAAGATAAGACCCTAGGGAGCGGACGAGACGAGACGAGACATGCTGAATGACAATTTGGTCCGGCTGTCAACACTCATCTGCATTCAAAGGGTATGTGTGTGTGTGTGTGTGTGTGTGTGTGTGTGTGTGTGTGTGTGTGTGTGTGTGTGTAAGCAAGTGACATTGGCAGCTTGCGGGCAGCCTTGGTCCTGACATATGAAGACACACATCGCACAGTGCAGATTGGAGCAGAGGGGAGAGCATAGCGGCTTAAGGCCTTCATTAGCCTAGCACTCCTAGCGCTGCTGCAGTATTTACCCAGGCAGGCTGGCTAATTGAGTTTTAATGTCAGCGACTGCTCCCCCGGGCACACTGGCTGAGGTGTAAGGGCCTTCGAAAGGGCAGACGCCCAGAACGGGGTGAGCCAGAAAGGCTTAGAACGTCAACATGGCCCCCTAGAGACTCAACATACTGCAGGGACACCACGCACTGTGGGCACGACAGGCAGAAAAACTAGGCAACTTTGCTCTTTAACCCTCACTTTCTCTCTCTCCTTCTCTCAACTCTCTATCTATCTGTTTATCTATCTATCTATAGATGTCTCTGTGTGTGTCTCTTCATTGTTTATATTATGAATTATAAATGATATCCATCTATCTATCCATCTCTGTCTCCCTCTCACTCAATCTCTCTCTCTTCATCATCATTGTTTATATTACATACTGTCTCTGTTTCTCCCTGAGTCTCTGTCTATCTGTCCTCTTTGCTAATAATACCATCTCTGCCTCTCTCCATTGCTTACAACCCAGCAGCTTTGAAAGCTTGGCAGTCGGCCCTCTCTGACACAGGGTCTGGCCCTGAACAGTCAACTGAGCTGGATCGCCACGGAAACAGATCTGTGAGGTCTTGAAGGGGGGAAGGAGGTGTTTACGGAGCATCAGCGGCACGCTTGGCCACACACGGCCAAACACATGCAGTCAACAAGCGGCGCATACGCCACGGAGTGGATACAGAAGTCACGGCAGACGCCAAATATAGACAAGCCACGATGGCGGATGAGGACGAGGAGCCAGAGAAGCAGCTAAGCGGCAGCTAGCAGCCCAACGGAGATACGCTCGCACTGACGTGACCTGACAGGCGCTGTGAAGCTCAAACGTTCCCCGCTTCTCGCATCAGATTAGATATGGATCAAAAGTCAACGCGCAATTGACTGGAATGATTTATTTTGTTTACGTTTTTCTCCTCTTCCTCCTCCTGTGCTGCATGGGTGATATGGAACGGTTGATGTGAATTGATGGAAAGAGACTGAAGTAAAGTAGGCCTGAGAGAGAGAGACTTGAGGAGAGTTCAGGCTGTGGTGTGTGTGTGTCTATGTGTGCACGTGTGTGTGTGCGTGTGTATCAGGCCTATAGCAACGCGCCTCAGAAACACAGAAGGATTAGCATGTAAAGCAGGCCAGCACAGAGCGCTGTTGTTGTTCGCTGGAGTTCATTAGAAGCTCACTTGACTTGAAATTACAGTTCAAGTCCATCCCTCTTGCACTGAGCAGATAGAAGCCAGCAGAGAGAAAAGTCTCCATGAGAATCACTCAGCCAAGCTGCAGATAAACCACCATGATCATTCATTCCCAAAAAAGCTAGACGGACTAATTAACAACGCCAAGTCAAGTGGAAACTTTGTATTCCTTCCAAACGAGTATAATTGCATTGATGTGCAGTCTGCAGGTTAAAGGCTCAACTACTGGCATAATATCCGCCTCAATAAAAGGGAAATAAATAAATAAAACATTTGTCTGCTGCACAGTCTAGCATATGCCAGCCTTATTTAGTGATACTGCAACTGAAACTGGCACTTAGTGCAGCATTCATTTCCTTTGGCCTTTAAGTTGCAGAGGGGTGGTAATCTCTACTGCTTAATTGTGAGTCTAGGACAGAAACTGAAATATGAAATATGACATAGGCTTAGAATATGCACTGTATGAAAAGTCTTTCTAAATGTGTTCTTAGGAAGAAGACATCAGCAGAGGAATCCTCTTTGTGTTTAATATGATTACCACACTCAAATAAATAGGCCTTTTCACACAGAGATCACGCTAAATTTGCGGGAAGAGGGGACGTCTTTTTGCCGTCTGTTTGTGTCTGAAAGCGAGGTGAAAATTTGCCGGCCTGCTGATCTGTTCACATGATGCGGCATTTTGGGGAGCCAGGAGGCAGGATCAGCTATAGTAAATTAAATTGTGACGTGCAACAGGGGCGTGTAGAGTGATAGTCGTAGGCCTTAGGTGCGTGGGCCTCAAAAACCATTGCGGGAGAACCGACTGCACTTTGGTTAGCTTGCATTTGCTTTGCTGTTGCTGTTAGAATGTTAAATTCTTGCGATAGATGTTTTCAGACAATAAAACGTAATTTGGAAGGGAAATTGAAGAGAAGAGTTGCCCCTTGCCTTGGCCGTACATACGGAGCCCGGGAGAGCTCACTTTAAGTGATATTTTTTCTGGTCGTGATAATTTGTGAGCACGTTTTCCTTTAATTAAGCCCTCGAATTAATAAAACGTGAGCACGTTTTCCTTTAATTGAGCCCTCGAATTAATACAACGTGACCCCGTTGTAGGCCTAAATTGAGCTCTCGAAATATGTATTTCGTGCTCACATTTAGTAATTCCCGACATTTTCTCACCGCTCGCTGTGCTGTGGTGGCAACTTCGTGATAATGTGTAATGTGGTAATGTGATGATAACCGTAAGCAGCTAATTAAAGACTTTAGGTGGTCATGTTTTATAGCGGACTTCTACTCTTTGTAGCAGGGGCACTGTGGTGTAAACCGCCAGCTATGGAGACCCATAATGGGGAAATTCTACTAGGCTACAAAGGCTACTCGCGGGCTCTGTTGTAGCCTAATGACCGGTTTCCACTATCTCCTGGATTGTTGACTTAACTGTGAGGTCTAGAAGTCAATCGAAGCACATCACAGCGACAAGCTCCCAAACAATTACAACACGTAGACCTACTGTTGGTACAAATAGGCTACTGCGTAGTATCGCCTAATACCCACCCAATACAATAAGGTTCCCTCTAGCGCCCGATGGACCTCAGCATATAACCCACGCGCACACCAATGATGCACACAACGAGGTAAGCTTTGATACGGACTATGAAACGGGAGACATAAACAGTGTCATTCACGATGCTCAGCTTCTCAGGCTATGTAGCCCAGCTCACACCGTTCGCGATAAACACCACAGCTCTGCATACACTTGGACCTCAACAAACACTCAAAACTTCGCCAAACATTCAGCTGGACGATGTTGGCAAGGGGCCTGTACAAACACACACACAATCATCTGCTCTCCCACCTACAGCCTACCCAACGGGGCTATAACCAGGTGCACTGCAATCAATGAGATTCCTTCTACGTCACTACAAGCGACACACCTCCCGACGTCATTCCCGGGGATACCCCTTGACACCACACTATGTTTTTGTGCACACAATTTAATTTCTTCGAGCCCACGTTTTAATTATTCGTGGGTGCGTTTTAGGAGATCGAGATCTCAATATACTATAACGTGCTCATGTTTACATGTGTCAAGACAATATTGAGTGCACGTTTTACAAATTGTGGCCACGTTTAAGTAGATCGTGCACACAATGTTCTATAACCATGTTCACAAATTGTGCTCTCGTTTTAATAAATCGTGCCCTCGTTTTAGTAAATTGTGCGCTCGTTTTAGTAAATAGTGCACTCGTTTAATAAATTGTGCCCTCGTTTTACTATGCTTAAAATGAGAGCTCAATTTAGTAAAATGAGCTCACACTATAGTAAAACGAGAGCACAATATAGTAAATTGTGCACACGATTTAGTAAACCGAGCGCACAATTTGGTAAAACGAGCATACGATTTAGTAAAACGAGTGCACAATATAGTTAAACGAGGGCACAATTTAGTTAAACAAGAGCACAATTTAGTAAAACGAGCGCACAATGTAGTAAAACGAGCGCACATTCTCTCAACATGCAAAACATTTTACTATGACCCCTCTAGGGCTCCGTACGTACAATATACTGTGCGTACAATTTATTCATGAAATCGTTCAATATTACAACAATAAAAATAGCTTGTGTACTGTCTTAATTGAAACATGCTTTGCGCACAAATGATAGCCTAGGGCAAAGAGAATGGACATCTCAACATAAGGATACATTAGAAGATGATGATTAGTGTAAACTTTGTCACACGACGTGATAAGCAGTTCTTTAAAAACGCAACGTTCCATTCAGTCATAAATCATTCAAGCGTAGGCCTAGTGCTCGTCATGAAAAGAAAACAGCAGCTTAATATTTTTCAGGTGTTTAACAGTAGGCCTAGGTGCACTGTTAGCAGTTATGCCGAAGGCAGTGAGATTATTAGGCATTGCATCCTGTCACTCAACATCGCAGTTCGGGTTGATAAGATTCAGTTAATGCGAGTATGGATCGTCTCAAAGTTTGGGACAACCAAACAGCCGTGTAGGCAAAGCAAATCCTAATTCTGTCCCACCCAAATTTGCTGAACTACTTGCAAAGTAGCCTATTCATCACAGAAATCACATGTATCACACGAAAGAGCTTTTTCTCAGCCTTTAAACAATGTTAGTGGTTAGTTGTTGTGGTAAACGGTTCGTGAGAAAAGTAACTTTAATTTAATCGTATTTTTTTGCGCCCGTCTCCCTACCCATTCATCTTTGTGGAATACTTAGTGAACTTTCCCTCAACACATGACAAACCATATATCAGAATAAACATCAGACCTTCCCGAACATAAAGGTGTAAAGCATTCCCCTGCACAGTTAGCCATTCCAGAGTAATCCGGTTTTAAATTTGCAGCAATGTCTTTATGCATGTCTCCAACTTTGCGTTCCTAATGTATTTCAATTGTTCAATAAGTCTACATGATTTTATAACAGGCCAAATACAAAATAAATGTTACAAATATCGCCTAGATAAGCATTACAATCAGAGGATATACATATAGGGCAGACAGACGCTCATGAGTTCATGCTTTGTTTTATCGCTGGATTTTAAGATAGCCTATTATGGCAACTGATTGCATTCCAAGCTACAGTCAACTCTAGCAGGCATTGAATGACTGGAGACTTTGTGAATTTATAGATTGACATAATGTGCTGTCTCTGCGATTGCTGCTTTTGATCAGTTAGATTTATTTGCAATCTCCTGTGGTGGGCTGGACATAGCATTGAAATGCCCGCCCAGATTCCCCTTTCCGCCTTGACCCATTCACACTGGCGGCGGAACAAAAAAACTCTGGGGGAAAATGTCTAGGGGGCTTGGTAGTAAATTTGGCGAGACACTTTGTCCCGCCGTTCCGCCTCGGTCTATGTGAAGGGGACAGTCGTTCCGCGATTCTGGTACATAAAATCGCGGCGATTTAGCCAGTGTGAAAGGGCCTAATGACTCACAATAAATCCAAAGCAGCTCTACTCACTGGGAAGCAGAAGCACACCAATGCCCTTAGAGAGAGGGGAGTAGAAGTGAGGTGATAAAAGGAACCACATCACATTTCAGAATGTTCCAGTCACTGGAGTCAAATGGCAGTGGGAACCGATTCTCCACACACACACACACACACTCTCTCTCTCCATTTTTCTTTTCTCCTTCACCCAATCTCATCCTCTGGTCGTCCAGAGAAAGAGAGAGAGACCGAAAGTGATAATGTTTCACAGCGCATCAGATTGTGCTCTCCGTGGCTCGTTGAGGCCTCTTGGCGGGCCGGGGCCCAGTGATTATATCATCGCGTGGCTCATCAGCTTGACACGGCCAGGCAGCGCGGCTCTCCGCGGCGGTGCAGGCCACGAGTGAGTTTAATACCAGTGCGATGAGCACCATCGAGCTGGCAGCCCTTGACCCCACTCACGAGGGGCCGCCTCGTCGCGCAGTTAGTCACTCTCCAGCGAGAGCAAATTGAAACGGAGCCAGAGGAGACACAGCAGATGAGCTCTCCACTGTTACAGCTGAGAAAGAGAGGCAGAGAGAGTGATGGAGAGAGGGAGAATGATGGAGAGAAAGATGCAGAGAGAGAGAGAGGTTAGGAAAGGAGAAAAAGGGAGGGCGATAAAGAGGAATGAGAAAAGAAGTTAAAGAACTCCCAGGGGGGGGGGGGGGGGGGGGGGGTGCTGGTGTTTTTCCCGAGGTCCCTCTTTGGAGATGTAGAAGAGGACTGATGGCCCAGGTAATGAGACTGATCTGAGGATCCCCTCCAGACCAAGCTGAACCTGGGCATCAACTCTGAGAGGATCCTCTCCAGACCAAGCTGAACCTGGGCATCAACTCTGAGAGGATCCTCTCCAGACCAAGCTGAACCTGGGCATCAACTCTGAGAGGATCCCAGAGCCCCCAACCACCGTACTGTTCTACACCTCCATAGACACTCATTATGGACCAGACTCCACAGTACTGATCTACACCTCCATATACTCATTATGGACCAGACTCCAAGAGGCCCTTCATACAGCACAAACTTTTCTGTAGCCAGAAGCTTCGAGACAGAGAGAGAGAGGGAGAGAAGAGCCCCTCCTGTCCCTGTCTGTGCTACACGTGTGACTGGCAATAAAACAGAACCTCACCACCACATGCTCATCTGGTGATGTAAGACGAGTTTCACCAAAGTTTTTCCAAAGTGGAAAAAAACTGCTCCACCATGGAGCTATTCACACTCAGAACATGACGCACCTGTTTCCCCCCTCTGCTCACGGTGAAAGAATTTGCCATGAAAACAATGACACATGCGAAAGCTACCTCTGTCCCCCCTGCCGTGCCGTTGCCGTGCCGCTGCGCGCCGGGGATCTGAGGGAAGTTAGGCCAGAGGATCCAGGTTTTAAAATGAAAACGACTCTGGGGTCCGGTGACCAATCTTTTCAATCAAAAGATAAGCCTGGGGAGGAAGTGCAAATATTGCGTAAATATTGTTGAAGAAGCCGGCCTCATTTGAAGAGGAATTCTCCCCCCTGTGCCCCCATCTGTCTGGGTGATCTGTGCTTGGGTCAGCGAGATTGGGTAAAGCCCCCCCACTGATGAATTGACTCACCCTGATGTACACACACACACACGCAAACACACACGCTGACAGCACCAAGTACACAGAGACAGACTTAAATGCATACACACACACACACACACACATACATACACACAGATAAACAGAAGAAAACGCAGGTGGACGCCCAGGCATCCATATTCAGAAGGCTGGACAGCCCAGCCACCACCTGCCCGCTCCCTTAAACACCAAGCAATAGTAATCATAAAACAATGCAGTCATCCAGAAATATGTTTCCTACAGAGAGCTCAACAGCCGTGGCCTCACACTGGGATGTCCTCTCTACGGCTCTCCCCAGGGCTGCTAGACAGACAAATTTTGTATGGATTTATATACAAAGTGCCTTGTTTAACATAATGAATATTTAATCAAGCCGAACACGGTAAAGCAATTTCTCTGAGGTAATTGAATGCAGACGTTTCCTGACTGAAATTGCGAGTGAGCAGTGCTGCTGTTGCTGCTGCTGGGAGGCTTGCTTGACGAAGCTGAAGTTGGCCGCACATTCAGGGTGCGGTGTAGTTAAAGGGACACCAGGCAACGTTTTCGTGTTAATTAATCATCTTCTTAAGTCGGTATGTGGTTTAATGACTTATTACGGGGCGAATGAAGGCTCTCTCGCCCGCCCCTACTGCCTGTAGGAAGAATATCCCACTTGCAAGTTCGGTGTATCCTACCCGCCGACCGGAGCAGGATCAGTTTACAGGACAGAGGCAGGCTAACGAAACGCTAGAGATTGCTGCAAACGTGTGTATAATGTAGAGCTGGCGAAGAAGCAGCGAAAACCCTTGACGGAAGACGCAAAGAAAAGGAAAAGAGCTTCAGACCGAGCGAGGGGGAGTTTCATAGAGAAAAAGCATCAGGCTTGCCTGGTGTCCCTTTAAGTTTCGATTCCTCCTTAAGTATTGCAATTTTCTACCGCCAGGGGGCAGTGTTGATTGCAAATACGCAATGACACTGGCAATTTGCTTGTCAAGCTGTAGCAGACGAACATGCACTCCTCACAGACTAATAAAAAACTTTTTTTTCTGGTGACTCCATTGTCGACAAATCTTTTAATAAATTATTGTTAAAATCATTTGACATTAAAGTTCAAAAACTTGTATTATTATTTCCACTGTTCAAATAATGGCCATAATAATATATGATATGACCTATGCTGAGGAAATAAACACTCCCCTCAACACTATCTCTTTACATTAATGTGCGACTTTAGAGTTGACGAACTCCGGTGATATGCAAATTCCTTGCTGCAGGCATTGCAGAGGACTTTATTTTAATCAACACTTTATTTTTTTTAAATTGATCTAGACAGCACATTTTCTTCTCTCTGCTTCATTTTACAGTTTAATGGTTACTGACTAGAATGGCTCGGGGCCAAAGGTATCGATTAATCTGCGTTATCTGTTTTAATCAGTTATTTTTTCTCAAATCACTTTAATCTAGAGATGCACCGATATGGAATTTTAGGTCCGATAACCGATATTTATTGGTTTGTTGTGGCCGATACCGATACGATAACCGATAATATTACTCTTGAAAAAAAAATTGTGGAAAGTGATTTAGGGAAAGCATTTAATAGGCATAATTTTATTGCAGTAATTTTACCTACAGTACCACCAAATGATGGACAGAACTCATAATAGTCCTCAATAGTATGGCAGTCGAGTCAACAACATAACAGTAGCCTAGCCCTACAGTATGTGTGGCTCCTTTAAGTGAACCTGACGTCAGTAAATTGCGAGTGAGTGGCTAGAGAGTTTGAATCGTTTTCATTTAGGACTAAACGCTCATAAACGACTCGGCTTGGAATAAGCTACAGTATAGCAACCAAATCAGAGTTTGTGAGGGTAACTTAGGTTTAGTTTCAACTGCGGGTAACTAAATAAAGCTGCAACTCCTCAGACTGTATCTTATGTCTGTCTACTCTGTTGCGCACAACCTGCTGCAGCAGAAATGAAAGGAGTTAGCCCCGAAGGTTTTAATAACTTATTATGATGACCTGTCTGGAACTGAAGCACAAATGGTTAGCATATTTCTAGGTAATAATACAAAATCCAAGCTAAAGTAATGCAAATATAATACTAAAACACAACTTAGAACTAGGCCTACTTATGTAGGCTACTCGTCCCACTAACGAGTTTGTTTATTTGTTTCCCCGACCAGCGCGGTAAAGTGCAAACACACCAGCAGACAGCACAAGACGGCTCTAGATAGGGCTGAGCTCCGCTCTGTTAAGGTTAAATGGCGGATCATTCACGAGAGGATTTTGAGATGCACAGATTCCCAAATGAACGCATATCCACCGATTTTGTTAGAGCGGTGAAATACATTCACACCGCTGACATTATATTGAGGAATCCAACTCCCTTTACGACTATGTCCACGTAGCCTATAGGCTACTAGTGGTTTTCTCAGATGATTTTCTGAAAATAAGCTGATGACATTCAAGCTATTAATTGGCGACTTCACAATTAATATCATTGAAGCTATTTCACTGTCGCAGACCCAGACAAACAGCAACTATTAGGCCAGAGGTGCAGTGAAATGGCGTCTTCTGGTGGTCATACAATGCACTCGCTATTAGGCCCGAAGTGCACAAGAAGTCCTCCAAGAAGTCTCTGGATATTCAACCACGCCATCCCACAGGTCGCAGCGACACATAGGCGTACTTTATGTGCTGTGTCATGCTGCCATCTGGTGGTTATGGAATAGTTAACACCCATTAATGACTGGAATAGATGTGGCATCAAATAAATGCGACCAAAGATTATTTCTCCTGATGATGTGTCAGCGGTGAGCCACGCCTCCAGATAATGTTCTTTGCTCTAATTGGCATGCATGGCCAATCTTTTTCATGTCAAACCATAAGTGGAAAGGCTGCAGTCCTATTTTTTTTTTTATTTACCCTTGCAGGCCGTACACGTTTTAAAGAGGCCAGAGGTGCTCCGTACTTTGCCTTCTGTTCGTTGCAAATATGTGAATCAAAGCCTCACAATAGACCTCTGAAGTTCGCCTACAAAAAAGCTACTATCTTTGTCCAAATAAGGAGATCCGGTATCTTGAGATTTTTCCTATGGGAAAATAACATGGGGATTTGGAATTATCACACTTGTTAAACTCTCGCAAGGATGAAGAAATCGGAAATGCAAACGTTTTGCTCTACACACTTTTGTCCTCTGCCTTCGAGTGGATACTGTGATCTCCGGTACGTGAAGGCTGCACACTTTGATTTTTGCTACCCCAGCTAACTTGCCCCTTTAATCTCAAAAAAAATATGTAGAGTGGAACATATTTTTTTTTTTTTGAGATTAAAGGCCAAAGTTGTGCCCAACACTCTGTAAATTGAGTAGAATAGGGGTCTCAGTTAATAGCTATCACTATGAAAATTCTCCAGTTGATTAGTGACATCATACCAAAGAAAAAATGTATTAGGCCTACACGTTTTTGAGATGTTATGTTTATATATGCAAACTAGGCATTTATTCATAAAATGTACCATAATTTGCATATATTGCAAAACACACAATCTGAAAATGGGATGAAGCCACATTAAAAATATATTGTTTCATTGTGTTGAGACAATAGGCTACAGAAAGACAAAATTCAATAAGTGACTGTGGCTATGTTTCTCTATCATCCCATACATTAGAAAATACTATTTAGAGTCAGATGTGTTTTGGTATAAAATGTAGAAAATATCAGGCTATTGAAAATATATCAACATAACTCCTCCTTAATCAAACACAAAATATAGATAGGAAGAAATCTGTAATGAATAGTTTATGTAGGTGTTACATTTATGCTACCAAATTAGCTAATACAAGGATACAAGGAAGTTTATTGTCACATGCATATAGTTACTGGAAGTAAGAAATGCAGTGAAATTATGTCTGGTGTCAGCCTATTTGCGCATTAATTTGCATTTTTATGTCCGAGCCCGACACAGATGATGCCTCAGTTATTCCCATGACGTTCACGTTTGTGGATAGCCTGTCTTTCTTTAGCCCATTAAACAGAACAAACAGCAAATTGAATTCTTGTCTACAGAATCAGATGAGCGTGCACACACGCAGGTCACACACAGCGCACATTAAAGGAATTATCCGGAGTAAAATGCACTTTAGATCAATTTACGGATGATTGGGAGTACATACGTTGAGTTGACATCAAAATCATGTCATTCGGATGTGTTTTGAGAAAGTTCGATTTTACCGTTTTTAGTCAAAACTCGTTAGCCTGTTAGTGACCAGGGCATGTCATTTCGCCTCTACAAAACGCTATTTTTATACCTCTTCTACAGTTCCAAACAACATTACACTTACGTGGTAGTGAGTAGAGGGTACCTAAAGCCAAACCGAAGTATCCCGAGGTCTTTATGTGGTCGTATAGAGAGTCCAGAATGAATTTCATCAAGCCAGTACCTTTCCGGAAATGTTGCTGCTGCAGCTGGCATCTTTAGGGGAAAGTCCGTAGGAGTCGATTGCACGCTCTGGAAATTCACAATTTCATCGCCGTTTTTTTTTTTTTAAACATAGTCCAGTATTTCTTTCGAAATTGAAATGAAGTTGTATGCAACAGCAAACCCTAGCTTACTAACAGGTTGGAATTTTGAAATGTCACGTGACGTGATGTTGTGCAACGACGTGATGCAATCGACTCCTACAGACTAGTTACTAGTTAACTAGTGACAATTTGGCCTTCACTAGTTAACTAGTTGACAAACATGGCTCACTAGTTAACTAGTTGACAAAAATGCCTTGCATGTTGGCCTGATATCAAGATATCAGAATAAATGCTCAAGCGGCCGGCCAAATTACATAGAAGTTAACAAGTGGGAATTTGACATTCAGTAGTCAGCTAGTAAACATTTTTGTACCTTACTAGTTGACTAGTAAAATATAGAAGTCTTTAAACTAGTTAACTAGTGCACATTTCAATGTCCACTAGTTAACTAGTGAACATGCTGAGCATTAAGATATGAAACATATGAACTAGTTAACTACAGAGAATTTGGGCCTTACTAGTTAACTAGTGGGCATTTTGGCTGTCACTAGTTAACTAGTTCACACAGAAATGGCTCACTAGTTAACTAGTGGACAGAAATGGCTTGCATGTACATGACAATTATGCCTGATATCAAGATATCTGAATAAATGCTCAATCAGCTTGCCATAGAAGAAAGCTGTTTGCATCATGTAATGCAGATCTGTTGGTTACCCAACATAATAAGCTATTTTAAATGTAAAGCTTCCAATGCATATCGCCCCCATGTGTCCGAACCCGACTACAATTTCAAAATATTTGTCCGAACCCGACCCGACCCGTCGGGTCCCGTCGGGTAGCCACACTCTAGTCCAGGACCCACATTGTCATGTTTATCCAGGACCATCATATGGTGGTCCAGGACCCACATTGTCATGTTTGTCCAGGACTGCCGTTACAATGTTGGTCCAGGACCGTCTTTACAAAGTTGGTCCAGGACCCAAATTGTCATGTTTATCCAGTACTGTCATTACAATGTTGGTCCAGGACCCACATTGTCATGTTTGTCCAGGACCATCATTACTAGGATACAAAAAAGTAGCTTGCTAATAGCAATACAAATCTGTCAGTTGTCACAATTTACTAAATCGTGCGCACGTTTTACTAAATTGAGAGCACAATTTAGTAAAATGAGCGCACTATTTAGTAAAACGTGCGCACAATTTACTAAGTCGTGTGCACGTTTTACTAAATCGTGTGCACGTTTTATTAAATCGTGCACACGATTTACAAATTGAGAGCACAATTTAGTAAAACGTGTGCACGATTTGGTAAAATGAGCGCACGTTCTCTCGATACACAAACATATCTTGCAATGACACCTCCTGGGCTCCATAATTCCAGGTCCATTATAGGGAAGTTTGTCCAGGTACATCACAGTGAAGCTAGTCCAGGTCCATCACAGGGAAGTTGGTCCAGGTCGGTCTTTACAATGTTGGTCCAGGATCAACATGGCAAAAACAAGGTGACCACTGGTTGTTTTCGACAGTAAAAGATATGGACAGAGTCATCACGTAGATGTCAGTCGAGGCGGGTGAAGCAAATTTCAACCGTTTCCTGTTGGTCGACGAGGCTTTCTGTGCAGGCTCAGGGGACGTAGATGTAACGTAGGCACGTAGTCTGACTTGTGTAACTCTTGTGATAGCTGCACCGAGAGATTGGGTATGTAGCCCCGTATCTCGTTACCACCACGTCTACATTACTTTTCTTAAATATCCTAGTTGTTCGTAGATAAATGTGATTTCATATAAACAGCACTCGCCACATTCATAGCCTACTGTCAATCCATCAAAACTTTGCTGAAATGTTGTGCTCCGATGCTTTCGTTCTTATCCAGAGAATACGGCTATTTAGCTCCTGTGCGACGGTTTCACTAGCTCTGGTTGCATGCTCATTATGTAAATTACCTCACATTAGCATTGATTTCAGAAAAAAGTTTATTACTCAGCCGGTAAGTCAGTTACGAGGTTATGACGCCAATCACATAATGTTGTATTACTCCGAAAATAGAAAAAGTTCATATAAAGGCTTAAAACGCTTCAGCTGTAACGTTATTTGATGTCAAAGTGGCGCCAGATTGAATGGGGTTCAATGGGATGGCTAGGTGGAACTGGTCTACTATTTAGCCTCAGATCCGCCATAGTGTTTACGCTCTCCAAACGTTCGCCTGCCCCCTGGTTGTTTCTGGAGGGAAATTACAAAATGGCAATGGCAGAAGCAGAAGGCTCACATTGATGACATCACAAGGCTGTGATTGGCTAAAGAGTTGTTGGTCCAGGACCGTCTTTAGAATGTTGGTCCAGGAACAACTCTTACTTGAACAAATCACGGTCACCTGTCCTGAATACACTGTAAAAAACGCAATCTCTGTGGACAGCCCAGGCTCCAAAAACGGCAACAAAAACAACCTGGGCAAACCTAGCCCATAAAAACATAACAAACTATTCCAGCAAATCACAGACGAGATGCACATTTAGGAGAGTTTCAATTGCACGGGAGCAGCACGGGAGGGAGGGGGAGGAAGTATATAAGCTTTATTTGTATAGCACCTTTCATACACAGAATGCAGCTCAAAGTGCTTTACATTTGAAGCATGTAACACAATAATAGTCAGTCAGTCATTATCAATCACTTTTCTTCATTGCTGGGGCCGTTTATGATCCACAACATATCAAAAATATAGAAAATAACATGTCATAAGACTTGCAGGCTTAACCCTTTAACCCCTCCCATATTCCAGGAAGAAACCTTGAGCAGAACCTGACATAATAGGGGGAGCCCATCTGCTTCTGGCTGGCTGCGCCCTCCAATGGCAGCAGATGTAGAATAATCTGAAAAAGTAGTCTAGAGGATAAGATGAGTTAACTAAAAGCTTTCCTGTACAGGTATGTTTTCAGATCTTTTTTAAAAATATTTACTGAACTTGCCTGCTTGATGTACAGAGGCAGTGTGTTCCATAGTTTTGGGGCATAATGGATAAAAGCAGCTTCTCCACTTTGTTTGTGGAGCACTTTGGGTACGATTAGTCAAAGTCAAAGTCAGCTTTATTGTCAATTTCTTCACATGTTCCAGACATACAAAGAGATCGAAATTACGTTTCTCTCTATCCCACGGTGAAGACAAGACATATTTTACCAATTTAAGTCCACAGACAAACATAACATTCAAGTAAACAAAAAAGTAAGTAAATAAGAGGGCACATATAATAATGAAAAAAATAAGAGCAGCAAAATTTGGTTTAAATTGTGCATAGACAGTCAATAAAATACTAGTGCAAAGTCAGGCCAATAAAAGGCTTGGGTAGTTCTGTTTGACCTAAGTAAGAAAGAAAGTGACATAGTGGTGCAAGTTATGTAAGAGCAGCAGAAGTGTTGTGTTTTCAGGACAACAACAACAAGTTGTAAAGTGTACAAGTGTGCAAGTGGAGTAGTGCACGCGGCCATTTTGGGTCCAATGTCCAGGATGTTATGTAGCTGAGGGTGGAGGGGGGAGAGGAGGGAGAGAGTTCAGCATCCTTACAGCTTGGTGTATGAAGCTGTTGGTGAGTCTGGTAGTGCGGGAGCGCAGGCTTCTGTACCTCTTCCCAGAGGGCAGTAGATCGAACAGATTGTGAGCGGGGTGACTTGCATCACTCACAATTTTGGTCGCCTTGCGGGTGAGGTGGGTGGTGTAAATGTCCTTCAGGGAGGGGAGTGAAGCACCAATAATCCTTCCAGCTGTGTTCACTATGCGCTGCAGGGCTTTCCTGTTGTATTCAGTGCAGCTTCCGCCCCACACAGCGATACAGCTGGAGAGGATGCTCTCAATGGTGCCTCGGTAGAATGTGGTCATGATGGCTGGTGGAGCACTTGCTCGCCTGAGTTTCCGCAGGAAGTACAGGCGGCGCTGAGCTCTCTTCGCCAGTGATGCAGTGTTGGTGGTCCAGGAGAGGTCTTCGCTGATGTGCACCCCCAGGAATTTGGTGCTGCTCGCTCTCTCCACCACAGCACCGTCGATGGTCAGTGGCAGGTGTTGGGTGTGACCTCTCCGGAAGTCAACAACAATCTCTTTGGTCTTGCTGACGTTCAGCAGGAGGTTGTTGTCCCTGCACCACGTGGTCAGATGGTCGACCTCCAACCTGTATTGAGTCTCGTCGCCCTTGGTGATGAGACCCACCAGAGTTGTGTCGTCAGCAAATTTCACTATGTGATTGTTGCTGGATTGTTGCTAATTAAAAGATTAGAATTGGATGATCTAAGTTTCCTTTGTGGTTGATAAGATATTAAAAGCTCAGAGATATATGAAGGTGCTATGCCATTCAGAGCTTTGTAAGTAATTAACATAACCTTAAAATCAATTCTATAGGAAATAGAGAGCCAGTGCAGTTCAGCCAACACAGGGGTGATGTGTTCTCTCTTCTTGGTCTTAGTTAAAAGTCTAGCCGCAGAGACTTCTATATGAGTGCCAATTTCTTTAGATGTTTTTTGGGAAGACCAGTGAAACGTGCATTGCAGTAGTCTAACCTGCTAGTGATAAAGGCGTGAATTAGTTTTTCTGCATCTTGTTGAGTTAAAAATGGCCGCACTTTGGCAATGTTTCTCAGGTGGAAATAGGCTGTCTGAGTAACTTTACTGATATGGGGCTTAAAACTTAACTCTGCATCTAAGATGACACCGAGGCTTGTTACTTTTGGTTTGACCTGGTGTTCCAAATTCCCCAGATTACTAAGAACAATGTCTCGCTTTAGTTTTGGTCCAACTAAAAGTACCTCTGTTTTGTCATCATTTAGTTTCAAAACATTTTTGCTCATCCACTGATTAACGGAGGTTAGGCATGCAGTGAGGGAGCAAAGGCCATCTGGGTTAGTTGGCTCCACAGAAATATACAATTGGGTATCATCTGCGTAGCTGTGGAAGTTTACATTATGCTGACTTATGACGTTTCCCAACGGAAGCATATATAGGGAAAATAGCAGGGGACCAAGGCAGCTCCCCTGGGCCACACCAAAAGGCAAGTCATGTTTTTCAGACACATGATCTCCTACACTTATATAATAATCTCTGCCAGTAATGTAGGTTTGAAACCAGTTTAGAGCATTATCAGAGAGACCCACCCACTTCGCAAGGCGGTGAATTAGGATGCTATGATTAATGGTGTCAAATGCCGCACTCAAATCCAGAAGAATAAGGATTAAGACTTTGTTTGAGTCAGTAGCCAGTCTAAGATCATTGACTATTTTTACTAGAGCTGTTTCTGTGCTGTGATTTGATCTAAAACCTGATTGGAATTTTTCAAGGATACTGTTTTCGTTGAGGAAGGTATTTAACTGATTACAAACGACTTTTTCAAGTACTTTGCTCAGGAACGGTAGATTTGATATAGGCCTGTAGTTGCTCAGATTGGTATGGTCAAGATTCGACTTTTTAAGTAAAGGTTTCACAACAGCGGTTTTAAAAGCAGTTGGAAATATACCTGTTTCTAATGAGGTATTTATTACCTTGAGAATGAAGGGAGCTAAGCTATCATATACATTTTTGAGGAATCTAGTAGGGATTGGATCCAAAACACATGTTGAGGAGCCGGTTTGAGTTATAATTTTACCAAGCTCAGATTGAGTAATAGTGCTAAAGAACCTTAATTTTGGGGGGCTGTTTTTGGGTGTACTATCAAACATATTACTTGTGTTACCAATAGCCTCCCTTATAGAAATGACTTTGTTTTTAAAGAAGTCTGCAAATTCTTCGCATCTTAGAGAGGATGCCTGACTGAGTGTATCAAAAGGTGTTTGATGCAATAGCCTATCAATGGTGGAGAACAACACCCTAGAGTTTCCACTGTTTTCAGCAATTACCTTAGAGAAGTGGTTCCTTCTCTTATTCCGAATAGCTCTATTATAATGTGCTATTTTTTCTTTTAGAATGGCATGGTGTTTTTCTCCATGTTCTCTCAGCTTTTCTACATGATCTTTTTAGATCATGGATATTTTCGTTCATCCAAGGTGTCAGTTTGCTACAGGGCCTTTTTTTAGTCTTTAAGGGTGCCACTCTGTCAAGCAGAGCGCCTAATTCACGATTGAGAGCCTCTACCATTTGATCAATGGGATGATGTAAAATATCTAAATTTATGGAGTCTATAAGAGCTATGAACTGCTGTTCTGCTCTAATGTCCAAGAGTCGCGATTTGATTGCAATTTCGGGATGAATTTTTGGAGTATGTAGTATATATTTTTCACTAATAAAATCATTGATTGCAAAGGTTTTGGTAGTAAGTGCACCTATATTTAGTAAGGCCATGTTAGCTGAAAATGCCTCTGGCTTTTGAGGAATATGCTGAGATATGGAAAGAATATTTGTTAGGTTTCTAGTTTTAAATTTGTCTTTTCTTTTTACTATACGTTGGGTAGAAATCAACGTTGGAATAGAACTATAAGCATAAGTCATGCTATTGCATGAAGCAGCTTGATCTATGGTAGTAGTATTGTATGTTACCCTGCAAAAAACATTCTCAGACCCATCCAAATGTATAAAGCCATTCGAATCAATACCTGGGGGGCGTGAATCTGTAATATTTTCTACAGAATGTCAATGCCTCAGTGTGGGCGCTATGTTGTCAGAGAGTAGCCTGGCTCCATGTTGGTTTGGGTGGAGACCATCACGCTTCAGCATACTGGGCCTCTCCCAGAACAAGCCCCAGTTGTTGACATGGGATGCTTAGGGAGGCGCAGTAGCGTTTGAGCCAGGTGTGGAGATCGAACAGTCTGGACCATCTCTCAGCACCTTTTCTGTAGGTAGGGAGAGGCCCAGAGATGACAAAGCATTTTTCTGTGCCCATCAGGGTGGTGATGAGAGTTTTGTAGTTTTCCTGCAGTGCTACTGACTGCTTATCTCTGATGTCGTTTGTGCCCATGTGTACGATGATGTTGTTGACCTTGGTGTGGCAGGCCAGGATGCTTGGGAGTTTCTGCTGGATGTCAAGGACCTTGGCACCAGGGAAGCAGTAGACCTGGGAGGGACCGCTACATCATGGGGGAATGCAGAGGTCTCTACATTACATTACATTACATTACATTACATTTGGCTGACGCTTTTTTAACCAAAGCGACTAACAACATGGTAAACAATAAGTTTTAGAACAATTCTCACAATTTTAGGACAGTTTAAAAAACATTAGAGTACAGTAAGAATAAGTGCGTCGGTGAGTGCTGTTTTTAACAGTTACTTGTCAGTTTAAAACGGCTGGTGAGTGCTAGGATCAGTAAGACTTGTTGTAAGTGTTGCTATGAGAGTAGATGTTCTCTAAAGAGCTGGGTCTTCAGGAGTTTTTTGAAAGTGGAAAAGGATGTCCCTGCCCTTGTAGGAACTGGCAGTGTGTTCCACCAACGAGGAACAACAGATGAGAAAAGTTTGGATTGGCTTGAGCGTACCGGTGGTAGAGCTAGACGTCGTTCGTCAGAGGAGCGCAGCGGTCTGGAGGTAGTGTAAGTCTGTATGAGGGCATTCAAGTAGGTGGGAGCAGAACCGGAGACTACTTTGTAGGCAAGCGTTAGAGACTTGAATTTGATGCGGGCCGCCATAGGTAGCCAGTGTAGCTGGATGAGCAGTGGGGTAACATGTGCCCTTTTGGGTTGGTTGTAGACCAGGCGCGCCGCCGCGTTCTGGATCATCTGAAGTGGTTTCACTGCGCAGGCTGGGAGACCTGTCAGGAGGGCATTGCAGTAGTCGAGTCGTGAGATGACTATTGCCTGAACCAGAAGTTGGGTAGCATCTTGAGTCAAGTAAGTCCTGATTTTCCGTATGTTGTAGAGTGCGAAACGGCATGACCGGGCGACTGAGGCAACATGATCTGAGAAGTTTAGTTGGTTGTCGAGAACAACTCCTAGATTTCTTGCAGTCCTGGTCGGTGAAACAGACAGGGAGTCAAATTTGATGTTGATGTCGTGGTGTATGGTAGGTTTAGCTGGGATGACCAGCAGTTCAGTCTTTGAGAGGTTCAGCTGGAGGTGGTGTGCCTTCATCCATGTAGCTATGTCTGAAAGGCAATCCGAGATCCGTGCTGAAACCAGGGGGTCGTCAGGTGGAAAGGACAGATAGAGCTGTGTGTCGTCTGCATAGCAGTGGTATGAGAAGCCGTGCGAACGGATAATCTGTCCCAAGGAGGTGGTGTAGATAGCAAAGAGGAGGGGGCCCAGCACTGAGCCCTGGGGGACCCCTGTGGTGAGATGGTGAGGTGCAGATAGCTGACCAAGCCATGATACGTTAAACGAGCGTCCTGTGAGGTAGGATTCAAACCAGGAGAGAGCAGAACCGGAGATTTCCATGTCAGAGAGTATAGAGAGAAGGATACGGTGATTAACCGTGTCAAAGGTAGCCGATAAGTCAAGCAGAATGAGTACTGATGACCGAGCGGTCGCCCTGGCTTCTTTTAAGGCTTCTGTTACAGACAGCAGAGCCGTTTCGGTAGAGTGGCCGCTTTTGAACCCAGACTGATTTGGATCCAGAAGGTTGTTCTGTGAAAGGAAGTCAGAGACCTGTTTGGAGACTGCTCGTTCAATGCCTTTGGATAGGAAAGGCAGTAGTGAGACAGAGCGGTAGTTCTCGACTTGAGCAGGGTTGAGAGAAGCTTTCTTAAGTAACGGTGTTACCCGGGCCATTTTGAACGCTGTTGGAAATGTGCCGGAGGTTAGCGAGGCATTGATCACATGTGTGATAGCTGGAGCGATGGTCGGGCTGATGGACTGAAGTAGGCTCGTAGGTATAGGGTCCAGCGAGCATGTGGTAGGACGGCTGCATGTCAGGAGTCTGGACACTTCACTCTCGGAGAGAGGCGTGAATGCTGAAAAAGATGTTCCAGCAGTCCCTAGAGGTTGTAGGAGTGCGGTATCTGAGTCAGATGCGTTGGGTGGGCATGTAGAGAATTGACTGCTGATTGCCGCCACTTTGTAAAAAATGAGGCGAGGGTATCTGCAGTAAGGCTGGATGGAGGAGGAGGCAGCTGAGGGTTGAGTAGCGATTTGAAGGTTGAGAAAAGTTTTCGAGTGTCTGTAGCGCTGTTGATTTTGTCATGGTAGAAAGCAGTCTTAGCAGCAGTGATGCTGGCTGAGAAGGAGGTCAGGAGTGTCTGGTAGTTTTTGAGGTCGTCAGCTAGTTTGGATTTGTGCCATTTCCTCTCCGCGGCTCTGAGTTTGGTGCGCTGCGATCGGAGGGTATCATTTAGCCATGGATGACAATGTTTGGATCGAGCTGGCCTTGTGATAAGAGGGCACAGCTCGTCTAGACACGAGGTCAGTGTGGAGCAGAGCGAGTCAGTGGCTTCATTAACCTCCAGAGAGGAGAAGGTGTTGAGTGGAGGTAGACCGGAGGCAACCACAGAGGAGAAGTGCGTTGGAGACAGGTTCCGGATGTCTCTAACCATGGAACTGCCGATGACCAGGGTGGAGGTTGATGAGGTCCGGGGAGGAGGGGGTCGGGGGGGCGCCGACTTTGAGGAGGGACCAGGATGGTTGTCTCGGGGCAGGAGGGGCTCCTCATCCTCGGTCAGAATGGCGTAGCGATTTTCCAGTGGTATAGGTTGGGCTGGGCCTGAGTGCTGTCCGGACCGTCTGCCGTGCTTGTGATGCTTGTACGCCATGGCTCAAGCTGGTGTGGAATGGAGCTGGCCAGCAGAGCAGGCTTGGTTCTCAGCAGAGGCCGGGGAAAGGCAACAGGGAGAGAAGTTGCATTAGTGCATGGCATGGTTAAAGTATTGGAGGGCAGAGTGAAATCAGGGCATCTGGCATTAGTGTAAGAGAGGTACTTACGGAGAGAATGGTGTCGAGGAACTGTTCATCCTTCTCAATCTGATGGAGGGTTGCTATTCTGGCTTCGAGTTCCACTATCTTTTCGCTGAGAAGGACGCATGAGTCGCAGCCTGGTGCACAGCTGAGGGGAGGCATCGTGTCGCGGCGACGGCTCGTCGGTGTCAACTTTCTTTTCAACGTTTGTTTGCTAGTTGGCTAGCAACAACGATATCGTGCAGTTCCTTGATAACTCGAACACAGGTAGCGGGTAAGTAATCTGAGAAAAACTCACTTTTATATTGAGTCACTAGTTTTGAGAGACGTTTGATGCTTTCTTCTTCCAGATAGCGTTTCCTTGGCCCGGTATTATTTGCAGCCCTTGATGCTGGCTTAACGTTTCACATTAACGTGAGCGAGCTAGCTCTCGGTTTTGTTTGAAAGTCAACAGAAGTGATATTACCCAGCATCGCTTAGAGCACCTTTAATGTCTGTATATCTATACAATATAGATAGGTAATAAGAACAACTCTATTCATGGAAATAAATCTGTTTTTTATTTTTCTTGTTGTTCAGGTCCAATAAGCGGACCTGGACACAAGAGATGGAGATGCTGCAGCAAGGGATTGCTACTCCTCAGGCTCCTGTGGTGGGTCCTGTGGATCAGCAGTCCACCCCATGAAAAGATGCTGTATCGGCCACAGTCCTATACTCTGGGGTCAGGAACATAGGGGCTGGTGAGTGTACCACTGTAGCTGCCTGGCAACCCTAGCTGTTAGCGGCAGCAACTCGAGCTAGAACCACTTGTTTTAAAAAATTGTACTGCCAGTACTCAGTGACCTCAAGAATCAGATCTATGTGAAAAAAAAGCTGAAATTCTCCTTTACATGGAGAAATATTTCTTCTGCACAGTTTTTAAGCATACTTGGTGGCCATATCATATCCAGGTAATTCACAACCCCTCTCTCAAGCACACCCCCAATCACAGAAATTGATCAACATGCAAATTTCTCTTTGGCAAAGGAAAGATTCACACCTTTTTCACAGATTAAACGCTGGAGAGATTAACAAACCTGTGATAATTCATTGTAATAATTTGCAGGCTATACCTTTCCACTCACTGACACAAGATGTTAGTGGAAGTTAACCTCGGTTGGCCTCCATCTAGTGGTGGAATGATGGCAAAGGAAATCACACAGAGCTAGTCCTTGCAGGTGGCACTTATGGTTATGGATTGTCTTTTGGCCTTACCACATGTAAAGATATGCTCACTGAGAGCTCAGACAGAAAAGTAATACTGGACTTTCCTCCAGAAGTTGTGATATTGTTGGAAGCGATCTCATTGTGTTTTTCAACTACAGTGTACATCTGTAGAGGTGGTCCAACATGCTGAAATGAGATGAGATTAAACAAAACTGTGACTTGAAACGGTCCGTGTAACGCTTTGCAGTGCTTTGTTCTATTTGCTCCATCCATCTGATCCAAATAAAAAATGTGTTCAATAATCCAATTTTCACATTTTTTAACTGGTCAGCAAATAGGTAATTGCTGCTATTTTCTAAATGTGTCATTAGTCACGCAAGATAAAGAAAACAGAAACTGGATTGGAAACTAAAGTAAAATTCCGTTAATATTGGATTTTTGCCTTTTTTACTGTTTTTGTTGGGCTGAACCACGCGGGGGGTGACCTGATATATTGGCGCGGTGTTAGTGATCACATTATCAGCGGATGTAGGTGGAGGGCTATCAAACACAGTTCAGCTTGCATCAAGGTGCCTAGCGATTGATAATGTCAGCTTGAGATCAGAACTTCAGATGCAGAGGGAGACATTGCTGCGTCCTGATTTGAGGACCCCGACACTTATGAGTAGGCCTACGTGTTCTAGCCTACTCATGTTCTGGGAGGCTTTGAAGACCTACATGAGAATTACCAATGGACTTGAGCCACCTACAGGCCAATGTAGGCTATAATTTGCTGTTGAAATTAATAAATGGATAAACTGATAAATTAGGCTCACTGTTGTGTCTTCGTTTAGCCTAATGAAACCTAGTCTAGCGTAAAGCGTTAAATAAGTAAAAATGCCATGTCAAACAGTGCTTGGGGTAGCCTGTATCCGGTATAGCCAAAACTGACGTTGATGGCAAAGCATTCTGCTTTGGGGAATTATTTGCTATGGTGTGGTATGGCCATGGTATTCAAATATACTGTATATGTTCAACATAGGCTGAAAGTTATGTTTAACGTGCCTTCTCCCAAAAAGTTTTAGTTATTAATCTCTAAAGTAATGAGTCAAAATCACAAACAACTTCAGGCGGCGCTCTCTTCCATCTAGCCTGGCCCAGCTAGATGGTGTTCTCCCCCCGGTGCTCGTCTTTCAGTCCTACCACAAGCGCAAAAAAGGAAAATTAGACAATTGAAGCATCATTTAAATTTTTAACTTCTGAACAGAAAACCGTAACTGTGCTCAATTGAAAATCAAAATAAGCAACAATAACCCATTTATTGTGCCGTCCTAAAGAATGGATAACGGATTTTTAAGCCTATTTTTTATATTTTTTCATGTGAATTCTGCAAATAGAACATAGCACTGCAAAGCGTTACACGGACCTTGAAACTACCCCAACAATGAACACTTTCCAACTCATCAACACAGGCCAAACAATCTGATGAAAGTTCTATATGCCATCGTGATGTTTGCTTATGTGCAAAAGGCCTCTCAGCAGTGCAACATGGTATTTAGTTAAAAAAGGGTGGAATAATCTTTATCAAGCTTTATCACTTCTACTTTTCAAATCAATGCTATTGTTTTAGAAAACTTTACAGAACAACAATTTAGGGGCCGGAAATAATATGCACAAATATATTTTTGCCTCTGTCATTAATCTAAATAAACACTCTAATGTGATAGCACTTTGTTTTATATTTTATCAGAGATACTAGAGTTGAAGTCTGTATCCTTTCTCAGAAGCAAATTCTTTATTTTCAACTTCATACAAGGTCCAGTCATACCAGTCAAAGGTTTGGATACGACTAAACATACAAACAAAATAACAAAACAAAGTGCTTGAAAAGTTGTGATAAAGAAAACAAAAGGAGGAATGTTTCACAACTAATTAGGGTAACTGGCAACACGATTGGGTATGAAAAAGAGCATCCCAAAGAGGCAGGGTCTCTTAGAAGTAAAGATGTAGGGGTATCACTCTGTGTAAACCTGTATGCACAAATGATGAAACAATGTAATTTTAATGCTTCTTAATTAAAATATTCAGAGAATCCAAAGAAATCTTTGCAAACAAGGGATAGAGCTGAAAAACAATATTGGATGGCCGTGGTCTTTTGGACCTCAGATGGCACTTAATCAAACTCAGACCTCTTTCTGTAAATTAAATCATTGTATGGGCTCAGGAAAGCCTCTGATAACGATTGTCTATGTGCACAGTTTGATACTCAGAAATGCTGTAAACTTTACCATGCAACAGCCAAAATTGTATTTAGACATGATACAGAAAATACCACTGTCTTATCTGGCCCTGAGTTTGTATAAAACGGACTGAGGTAACGTGGAAAAGGTCCTGTGGTTAGACCAATCAAAATGTGCAATTCTTTTTGGAAATCATGGGCTGCAATGGGCTAAAGAGGAGAGGGCCTATCCAAGTATCCAACCTATCCAATTTGTTTTAGTGCTCAGTTTGAAAACCAACATCTATGGTGTGGAGGTACATTAGTGCCTACAGCATGGGCATCTTGCACATCTGGCAAGGCACAATCAATTCTGAATGATTTATACAGGTTTAGAGCAACATATACTGCCAGCTAAGCAATGTCTTTTCCAGGGAAGACATTGAATATTTCAGGAAAAAAATGCCAACAGTATTAAACAGTATTTCTCCATAGAGGAAGAGTCCAGGTGCTAAAATGGCCTGTCTGCAGTCTAGACCTGTCAAATTAGGTCATGGAATGGCATCATGGAATGAAAAATTGGGGCAGACGTGGCCTACTGGTTAGCACTTCGGACCTGTAACCGGAGGGTTGCCGGTTCGAACCCCGACCAGTAGGCACGGCTGAAGTGCCCTTGAGCAAGGCACCTAACCCCACACTGTGCTGTGTGTATTTCACTAATTCACGTATTGGGATAAATGCAGAGACCAAATTTCCCTCACGGGATCAAAAGAGTATATATACTTATATATATACTAAAACTGCAACCCCATATGGAGAATAGGACATTTCGTTCTCAAAACATTTACAGAATGTTGTTACATGAAGGGGTGAAGCAGCACAGTGGTAAACATGCCCTGTCCCAACTTTTTTTGAAACATTTTGCTGGCATCAAATTCAAAATTAACATATATATTTTCCAAGAAATAATCTCTATGTCTATGTGCTTTGCTGCTAAATATGGGTTTATGAGAATTGTATATGATCACATTCTGTTTTTATTTGCATTTTACACAACATCCCAACTTTTTCTGATTTGGGATTGTAAAATGCTTGGGTAGTCGTCCCCCTTCTTCAGCACTAAAGGCTTTAGTGATTTCTGTATATTTCTGTATTAATATTAATGTCTGTATTTCTTTATTATAGGAAGAGAACCGTTAGAAGGATCAGAGAAGCACAGAGAAACAGTTTGACCTTGCTTGCGTGCTCAGTAGAGACAATAATAATAATAATAATAAGTTTATTTTATATAGCGCCTTTCTCAAACCCAAGGTCGCTTTACATAGTAGGAAGGCAGGGAAACACAATAACAAACAAACAAACAATACAACAAAGACAAGTTATCTGTAGGAACTATGTGTTGGGTGTGGAGGAGAAGTGATCATTAAACATAAAGGTCTTGAGATGTGCTTTGAAGAAAGGAAGAGAAGGACAGGCACGAAGGGGTTGGGGGAGGGAGTTCCAGAGTTTGGGGGCCAAGGCACTGAAGGACCTGCCACCCAGGGTGGAGAGTCTGGAGGGGGGGATAGCCAAGAGGTTTTGGTCAGAGGATCTGAGTGAGCGGGAAGGAGTGTAAGGGGTCAGGAGGTCGCAGATGTAGGGGGGAGCAAGGTTGTGGAGGGCTTTGAAGGTGAGTAGTAGTACTTTGTATTTGATCCGGGACGGAACTGGTAGCCAATGGAGTTGATGGAGAATGGGGGTGATGTGTGCTGATCGTCTGGTATGGGTGAGGAGCCTAGCTGCAGAGTTTTGAATATATTGTAGTCTGTGAAGGGTTTTAGTGGGGAGACCAAGGAAAAGTGAGTTGCAGTAATCTAAACGGGACATAATGAAAGAGTGAACCAAAGTCTGTGCATCACTAGCAGAGAGGAAGGGTCGGAGGCGTGCAATGTTACGGAGGTGAAAAAAAGCAATCTTAGTGAGTGATTTGATATGAGGATCAAAGCTAAGGGTGGAGTCAAGCTGAATGCCAAGGTTTTTAACAACAGGGGTGGAGTGGACAGATGAGCCATCAATTTTTTACATAAATTACAATTTTCATAGATAAAGATTTCTTTTTATTGAATTCACATTTTTCGAGTCCATTACTTTCCACAAGTGCTTCTGAAATGCCACAGACACTGGATCTGCTGCAACAAGTGGTGTGGCTGAAATGAGTGTGATCTGTGGATGTGATCTGCCCTCCATCCAGGACTTATGCAACAGGAGATGCATCAGAAAGGCGATATCAGAGTCTTAAGGCTCAGACCACCAGACTCCAGAACAGTTTTTTCCACCAAGCAATTAGGCTTATGAACATAGAAACAAAGATAGCCTGAGCCTGTGCTCGTCAGTCTTTGCACTACAACACTTTTCTTTTTCTCCCCGCACACACACACACACACACACACACACACACACACACACACACACACACACACACACACACACACACTTGATTGGATCAGTGCGAGACAGATGGGTAGTTGGTCCCTCTAGAGCTCAGTGCGCTGTTGGCTCTGTTTCATCTCCTGGATCTTCTCTGGCAGTGTTCGGGTCATGAAGGCGTAGCGGTCAGCCTTCAGGTGGTGTCCCACCTGCTGCCTCAGCCCGATGCCCAGATACTCCTCCCCGGCACCGTATGCTGGCCAATGGGTTAAACTAGGCCCGTTGGGGGATCTAAGTAGAGAAAGCACACACAGTACATGCACACACACACACAAATACGTACACACACAAAAGACACGACAAGCGTTGTTATTTCAGATCAAGATATGTGAACTTCCAAACTGATGAACCCTTTTACAGTCTTGGGGCTTGCAATACTTTGTGGAGTGGAATTACCCAGTGCGTGCAAAGTTTCCCCAGTATGCCATCATCGTTCTACACAGCTCATCTTCCTCCTCGGTAAAAGAGCCTTACAGAAAGCATACACATGATTAGATATTTTTTTTTCAATTTAACCATATTTATTACAGTTCAGCCATATTATAACACACCTGCAATGAAATAGGTGATGAACAGATGAAAATCCTATGATGAACAGATAAATTATGTATGATTCTAATTCTCTGTTTGTAGAGAACACCATGGGAGCTTTACCATTCAGTTTGAGGAGGCCGTTATAAAAAAAGCAGCCTCCAAATACAAAGGCAATCTCATCTCCGTGGTCTGCTCTGACAAAGCTGGGACGTTTCTTCACAAGCATGCTTGGCGGGTGCTGGAACTCATAGGTAAAAACTGGTGCTCCTGCATCTGTGGGAAGAAATTTAAAACTAGAGCTTTCTCTCTCTCTTTGTCTCTCTCTCTCTCTCTCTTTCTGTGTATGTGTTTCTTCTTGTTTATTTATACATGTAATGTACTATATGTGTTCCTGTGTCACTTCATGATACTTTTAAATGCTATAAGAAGAAATTATTATACTTAAAGGAGAATTCCGGCAATGTTCATGAGCCCCCCCAATTCATGCCCCCAAAGTGTAGCACTGTAGCTGCCTGGTAGCTCTAGCTGTTGGCTGTAGCAACTCGAATTAAACCTGTGTTTTCAGGGCTTTTTTTTGTAGAGACAGTGCTCGGTGACCTCGAGAAACAGAGATTTATGGAATTCTCCTTCATTATACTGCAATTTCACATGGTTCTTCTTCCCATGAAAGCTTTTGAGCAAGGTGCTACAAATAGTAGGTAAATCTCAAACCTCTGTGAGCATTTGATATGGTGATAGCAGGGATGGTGAACACAATGTCTCCACAGAACTCTGTAAAACCATCTCTGTTTTTGATACGATCTTCTCCATTCCCTATGTACTCGTTCATAATCAAGGTAGTGCTAATTTTGCTGTCTGGCTGAAATAGAAAGGTTAACATCACCTCAATAAAAAGCAGTCAAAGAGAATCAGAGTTGGGTCTCATATGACATTCCAGAAATAGATTGTAAAAAGATTTTAGAGAGATACTGTATTTAAAGGATAATTCCGGTATTTAGCACTTTGAGTCCCTTTTCTGGTGTGTTTTGGATGAACTAGAGTGGTGGACAGCGAAATTTTGACGATGGGTCCTGTCTCGACTTTCTGACTCGTTTTGAATCGCCTCTGACTGTTTCAGAGTGGCTGGCTATGGGCATGCACAAACATGTCCTTAAAACAACCCTTAACGTTCGTTTTCAAAACAGTGCAACTCACCGAGTGGTTAGCGATGCTCGTTGATGTTCCAAAACAAGTAGCGTAGCGAAATGCAGTTTCTGTCGCGTTTTATTTGGCATTTTGTAAAATCCCATTGATTTCTGTTGGAAGACTCATTGCATGTTGATACTGCGCTACCGGAAACGGAAAAGGGGGGCTGTTTACGGTTGTAGTCTTTCCCCCACGAGACCTTCTTTTACTGTCTAAGCTTCAGACTCAATTATTGAGTGGAAGTTTATACAAGGTTGGTATCTGAAAAAATTGTTCCACAATGGCAAATAACACGGATTGAAATCATATATTGCGCCGATATATTTGTTTTTAATAATCCACGAACGCCACTAACCACTCGGTGAGTTGCACAGTTTTGAAAACGAACGTTAAGGGTTGTTTTAAGGACATGTTTGTGCATGCCCATAGCCAGCCACTCTGAAACAGTCAGAGGCCATTCAAAACCAATCAGAAAGTCGAGACAGGACCCATCGTCAAAATTTCCGTGTCCACCACTCTAGTTTATCCAAAACAAACCAGAAAAAGGACTTAAAGTGATAAATACCGGAATTATCCGTTAATTCATAATAAATGTAATAAATTAACTTTCCATGATGTTTAGCATCATTTGAGTCTATATTCTTACATTAGGGTAGAAGAGGTCGACAAAGGGTTTGATTGAGTCACAATCCATCCCGTCTACCCAGTCAGGTGATGCCATAAACTGAAAATATATGCATATTTCATATCTTAAAGCAAAACTCGCACCAAAATGCAACCTAGGGTCTTGCAACCTAGGAGTCAAACTTTCGTTTGAAAAAGCGTAACTACGGCCTAAGCGCCACTTTTAAAGGAGAATTCCGGTGTGATATTGACCTAAAGTGTATTGAAACATGATACCGAGTGTGAACGTATGTCTCATAGCCCATCTCGACTTGTCCCCTGCACTCCAAAATCTGGCGCTAGTTAGCCGATGCTACCAACAACTTTTTCAGTAGTGGTGCTTCGGCATCGGGCTAGCCATGCAAATAAATCACTGTTTTACACCCATTTACGAGGCTCAATGTATCTCCACACTTCATTGGTAGACTTCCTAGGGCCCTGACATTTAAAACGAGACATTGAGAACTTTGAAAAAGCACTGGTAGTTTACTTACAAGAGGATTTATACAGACAGTATCTTCACGAAGTTTAATGTTTGCAGCCATCTTGAATTTAGTCACGATAAGTCGAGCAACGAGTAAGAATGAACAGGTATGATAAGGGATCAGATTCCAAAAATAATTCAGTGGAAATGCATGGATTCCAGTTTCTTCCAGTAGCAGCAACTGGAATCCATGCATTTCCACTGAATTATTTTTGGAATGCATGGAGTGCAGGGGACAAGCCGAGATGGGCTATGAGACATACGTTCACACTCGGTATCATGTTTTGATACACTTTAGGTCAATATCACACCGGAATTCTCCTTTAAGATTGACCGTGTTTCCATTTCTTGACCAGTATTTTCAAAGAAAGGTTTTGAACAACTCCCTTTAGCAGTTGGCCGCCATC
Source organism: Alosa sapidissima (assembly GCF_018492685.1). Classification (NCBI taxonomy): domain Eukaryota; kingdom Metazoa; phylum Chordata; class Actinopteri; order Clupeiformes; family Clupeidae; genus Alosa; species Alosa sapidissima. The sequence continues at coordinate 16,186,729 of NC_055967.1, read as the reverse complement.
TTGCCAGTGAAGAAGTGAGTTGTTCAAAACCTTTCCTTTTAGTAAACTCTGTGTAGACAAACAATGTTCTCAATGCTCGTGTTCATGTGTAGAGACCCTGGTGATACTTCGAGCAAAGTTTCATGTTGTGTCAGACCTTCTTAGTGTTTTTTAAAAATATCGATTTTGATGCGATCATAGTAGTGCCCCTAGCACTCCCAAAAAGGTCATTCAAAAGGCCATTTGACCCGAAAACGACAATACGGTCAGTCTTAAAAGTGGCTTAAAGCAACACCAAAGAGTTTTTTTATACCTTAAAATAATGTTTCCAAAATCGTTTCAGTGGTTCATCAACTCGTAACAGGGTGAAAGGCAATTCTGCATTTGCTTCGCGGCCCTCTATCGGCTATAACCGCACTATGTAAGTTTGCCAGCTCGGGTAGCGGATCTGTAGTTCGATGGAATGAGCCATAAGAAACTACAAATTTGACTTGCATCTGATGTCGCAATACATTGTACTTTTATAAGTCATGCAAAATATTCTACCTTGTCTGTGGACATTGTTATTTGCAAAGCCTGTGCTGGATAAACAAATACCGTGCATGCGACAGAGGGAAAGTTCTTTGGTGTTGCTTTAATTATGCTTTTAAACGAAAGTTTGACTCATTTACAAAAAGACCCTAGGTTGCATTTTGGTGAGAGTTTTGCTTTAACACCTACCAAAAACATTGCACATTACTAATGTATTCTTACTGGTGATTGATTATATAGGGAGGGAAAGTGAAAACCAGCGCCCCAAGTGGTTGCGTTCCTATCGAAGAGCAGCTCCAATGTTAAGTCCCATAGACCTATTTTTAAAAAAATATTGTGAAGCCAAATCAGCGATGTTATCCACCAAAAAGTATTTTTCAGTGTCTATACAGTAATAATCTTTTAACTGTGAAAATGTCAGACCCTATTTTGCCTTATTTAAGAAAATCGAAATTGCTCCTTTTGTTTCATAAACGAACTACAAAAGAAGTCACGTGACTTTACCCTTCAAAGTTACTCACGGTAGCATGGTTTGTTTATTAGCCTGGTTAGCATTGACACTTAACACTTACAGCTAGCTCTTCATGTGAGTAGAAGCACAACACCAGTTATCCTGACATAAAGGTTATCACCACGCGGTTTACATCACATTCCGTTATTACAAAAATATGTTAAGCCAGTTAAGCAAATTGCGTATTGATCAGTTAGAGATTAAGCGCCCAAACATGTGACGTCACATGCAGCTGTAGTTCCTTATCACCGTGTTACGACCAGTGCCTAACATATGGAAGGCATTAAATTAAGATCCCAATGTGCACCGAGATATATTTTTTCTAAAAAAAAAAATCCCATCCACTCTGCTAAACTCTAGGAACGCAACCACTAGATGGCGATGAAATTACTTTCCCTCCCTATAGCACTGTGAGCTTTACAACATTCTTAAATGTAAGGATGTATGAATTTGTAAAACTGAGTTTACTTACACCAGGTAGCATCCAGCCACATTCATGGTTGTTAACACCATTAATTAATGGCACCTTTTTGAACTCATGAGACTTAAGAAGGTCTGGTACTGCCTTTGGTAGGAAATAGCCATCATTCACCACTTCAAAGCGCACCTCTGGATGCTGTAAAAAATGAAAAATGTTGAAAGAGGAAGTATGAAATGACTTTTTTCATTACCCTTATTGTGAAATATGTCACAGCTCTTTATCTCTGCCTTACGTCTAAGATACATTCACTTTAAATGAAAACTGTTGTCTCTTACCTCCTGTTGAAACTTCACGATGTCCTCGGCTGACATCCGCATCACACGATCCACAATCTGGTCTGGTTTGGCGCCCTCACAGTTTGTTGCATTGGCCACAATCTGGGGATGTAGACAACTTTTGAATACAGGCTGCATCGCAGAGTAAAAAACATGGTGAAGATGGGCTGATGATAACCTTTGCTCTGGTCACAGGATCAGTGTTGATGATGGTAACCATGGCTGCTGTGCCACTCTCTGCTATGGCACGGTGGAAAAGACCGGTGCTTAGCGGGGAAAGAACCTTTTGCAAAGACCAACAGCATTCATCAGTGCATACATACACAGAATGCAACAGATTTTCTTTTTTACATTTACATTAATAGTTTTTGTCATAGTCATTTCGACACTGCAGTGCTTTGACAAGCGATCTGAAACGCTTGGTCAGAGACGTAAAGTTTAAAAACATTTAAGGTGTGTCCAGTCCACATTCGGAAATTTAACAGAGTGATTTTGGGCTCTATCTTGACGATCAGAAACGGATGCTCAGAGGCGAAAAGCTTAAATTCATTTAGGGGTGGTTTTGTTATCAAACATTGGACGCTTGGCGCAAAAGGGTTGTTATTATGTTTCTTAATCAGTCATGGGTGTTTTTTGCGCATAACATCCTTCAAACTAATGAGAATGATATCTGTCATTCCCTTTAACAGCAAGCAGCATAACTTCAAACAACGCATCAGTATTTTGATAGTCAGCGGCGCATTTGACGGTCTCTGCTTGTACGTGAGACCGTATTGAACAGGTATTCCACTAAATCATGCTTTACTAAAACGTGTTTGTGACTAGCAGAGTATAGCCTACACGCATCTGCACTCATCTATTATTTGAACTCATAAGAACTGTACGACAAAACAGTTCTACACAGTTAATCACTTTCACTATTGACTGACAAAGGGTTACCATCGAAAACATATCCTGAAAAAAGCAACACTTACCCCAATGATGTTCAAATGACTGAATAAAAATCCTAAGGATATTTATCCTGCAGAGGAGTTGCTGCTTACATCTCGTGACAGTGCATCTTCAGCTGTGCTTTATATGCGCCATTCTCTATAGACAAGGTTTTTCTTAGTCAGTGGCATAATGATTTTTAGATGGTGTAAGATAGCCCAAACCTTCTGCCCCACCCCTGGGCGCAAGGCTTAATAAAAGTAAAGCGCATGGCGCAAAATTTGCCACTGACTGAGTGTAAGATAAGAATAAGCTTTGTGCCGCGTTTCTGATAGTCAAAATAGAGCCTATAGTGATCAGACGCCAGGCACATTGCTCAAAATGGTTGTTATTATGTTTCTTAATCAGTCATGGGTGTGTTTTGGGTATAACATCCTTTAAACCAATGAGAATGATATACGTCATTCCCTTTAAGAGCCAGTAACGCAACATCAAACAGCGCGTCTGTATTTTGACAGTGCATCCGAAGTATAATACTTTTTTGATCCTGTAAGGGAGGAATCTGCTTGCAGGATTTCACTAATACTTGCTTTATTAAAACCTGTGTGTCACTAGCAGAGTATAGCCTACATGTATCTGCACTCACCTATTATTTGAACTTACTTCACCGGGTCTCATAGGCAATGACAAAACAGTTCTAAGTTATTCAATTTCACTATTGACTGACAAGGGGTTAAACATAGCCTGAAAAAAAGCAAAACTTGCTTACATCTCGTGATACTGTGTCTTCACTGCTGTGCCTTATATGCGCTTTTCTCTATAGACCAGGTTTTCCTTGGTCAATGGTGTAATGATTTTTAGTGGGTGTAAGATAGATATTTTTGGATTATATGCTTGGATATCTTTGTTCTTTCATGGATATCTTGGATATCTTTGTTCTTTCTGGGCGCAATGTTTAATTGAAGTGGGGCGCAAGGCGAAAAATAATCAGTGACTTGGGTATATGATATGAATAAGACTTGGTTGCGCTTTGCGCCACTTTGTGCCAGGTGCAAGATATGGCCCAGTGTGTTAAATGAATTAAAATACTAAAGACAATTTAAAAGAAGAATAAAAGATTGTTTATGGCTGTCACTAATGCATGTAAATGTCTATTACCAGCAATGACACGCTAACACCCCCTGCGGACTCTCCAAATATTGTGACGGAGGACGGGTCTCCCCCAAAGCTGAGGATGTTCTTTTGGACCCACTGCAGTGCCGCTACCTGGTCCAAAAGGCCCAGGTTTCCCGGGGCGTTCTCATCCCCTGTGCTGTGTGTAGGAAACCAAACAGTTGTGGGTGTGTGAGCCTAAATCTAAGGTGTGCGATGATACTCAAACACTGGAACTTTAGAAAACAATTAAATGCGCATTACATTCCTTTCAATAATTTATTTTCAGGTGTTTGAATGAGGGGGAAACATACAGAGCCCGGGAAGGGCCATGGTGGGAATTATTTTTAGAGCTCCTTTTAGTTTTGCAATACTTTTGATTTTGTGAGGGAATACAAAATTATTGAGAGAGAAAGCAAAAGTTATTGTGAGGGAATGCAAAACTGGTGCAAGGGAACGCAATATGAGCTAGAAAAAAGGAATTCCACCTAGATAAAAAATCCCACCATGACCTCCTTGTGGGCTCTGTATAAACACGATCCAATGAGTGAAGTTTATTTACATTGTTAAAAAATGTGCCGGTCAACATGGCCACAGAGTAGCATACGCATACAGCAACTCTGACTCAACGGTACTGACTCAAACTGTAATCTAACAGCAGAAAAAGCTCACTCACCTGAAAAATCCCAGCATGCCCAGTCTGTACTGAATGGTAACTACAACCACATTCTGATACGCTGCCAGGACAGATCCATCATAAGTGGAGGCACATCCCATACTAAACCCTCCTCCATGTATCCACACCATCACCTGTGACATACACATTAGCACAGTAAGACACTCATAACTCGCTGTGTACAACCAAATCATTGGCAACAATTTATAGCATAGCCTGAGCTGTTTTATAATTGAACTTACAGGTAACTTTGCATCTTTGGCAGGCTGAGCAGGAGTGTAGACATTGACATACAAGCAGTCCTCAGACACCTCAGGTATATCCATGACCATGCCAGCCATCTCAATCAGGTAATCAGATAGACTTTTGTCTTGTACACACCTTAAGAGGACACAGATTTTAAAGGGATATTCCACCATTTGGGGAAATGCACTGGTTTTCCACTTCCCTTGAGTTAAACAATTTAGTTTTACCTTTCCCCAGTTCATCCAGCCGTTCTCTGAGTCTGACAGTAACACTTTTAGCTCCAGCTCATTGAATCCGATTAGACCGTACTTATAGGAGAGATGCTAACGGTCTAATCTGATTCAATGAGCTGGAGCTAAAAGTGCTAGGCTACTGTCAGACTCAGAGAACGGCTGGAGAGCTTTGAAACTTGTTTATAGTCAGGAAGTTGCTCTACCTACTAGAAAAGACCGGATGTGAATATCTTGATGTATGGAATCAATAGAGACATGTAAACATACACCTAAAATAAGCGGACATGCAAAAAATGAATATCTATGCAGAATGTTTTCATTTACTTTGTAGCTGCTTTACCAGGCATTATCATAGCAACACATATGATGGCTTATGGGAAAGATGGGGTTGTACTGAATCCAACAATACCAAATATGTAAATATAGTATGACGAATCAGGGTGTTCTGTCACTCAATGTATGAGGTGTCCAAAATGAAAGAAAACGGAACACTGGCAAAATACAGTCTCCAAGTCCAAATCACATTATCAGTGGTGAGGAGAATGTTGACATTCATTGTTACTGCAAGGTAAGTTACATAAGGTAAGTGCTGCTTTATATTTACATTTAATAATGATACATTTCATATGTCCCAGTATTAAACTATTCATATGAAACACAGATCCAATTGAATCAGGTTAACATTGGAATGGAACACCTTTATTAAAATATTTATATTTACTTGAATTTTGTTTTGGTCAAGTCATTACTGAATAATGGAAAATAATATTGTTAGCTTTTGTCTGTCCAGACCAGCAGTGGACAGTAGAGCATACACTGCTTACTTCACCCCTAAGTAGCTAAACAGTTAGTTGTAGACACTACTTTTCCTAGCTAAGAAAGTACTTAGCCCTCTGACCAATGTTTCATGTGTAATTCAACTTGATTTGCATTTCGATGAAAATTCTGAAATGTATATCATTTTTCCTTTTCACTAGTCTTTTGAATTATGGAGAATGTCTTACAGGCATTGGATCCAAAGCTTTGTATCATTTATGAGAAACATTTTGAAAAGGGCAAGAAAAAGATCCCCATGTCCAAAACCCCACAGTAGAAGGCCTCCAACGCATACTTACCCTTGCTCAGCAGAGAGAGAGATTGTGATGTCCATAAAACTCTGGCTCCATATACAGATGATATTTCCTCCAAAATCAAAGTTGCATATCATGAATCATGTAGAGTGAACTACTGCAGTAAGACAAAAATCAGTGAGCAGCAGCAAGTTGCAAATGTTGAGAGTAAGAGCACATCTGCAACAATAAGGCTGAGTATCAAATACTGAGAGATTGTTTCATTTGTGGGAAGGCTAGATCAGAACCTCTGACAGCCATTTCGACTGGTACAGGGGCAATGTAAATTATAGGCCAAGTATACTTGTGTATACAAGGAATTTGGTCTCTGCATTTATCCCATCTGTGAATTAGTGAACACACAGAGCACACAGTGAACACAATTAGGTGAAGCACACACTAACCCGGAGCAGTGAGCTGCCTTATTACAGTGGCGCTCGGGGAGCAGTGAGGGGTTAGGTGCCTTGCTCAAGGGCACCATGGATGTGGGCATGGGAGAGCAGTGCTCAACCACTTATCCCGCCTTTTTTCCTTCTGGGTTGGGGATCGAACCGGTAACTCTTCGGTTACAAGCCCGAACCCCTAACCAGTAGGCCACGGCTGTCCCCAGTACCGGAGACAAGGTCCTTCGAGCAGCTTCTGAAAGGCTTGATGAAGATGTACATTCAAATTCTTTCATGCCCAGATCTCTTTGCATATGATGCCAAATACCATAAAATGTGCCTTGCACACTACATCTCTAAACGAAATATAACAGCAGCCATAGAAAAGAATCAAAAAAGCAGACCAATGTCTATAACAAAGCTTTTATTAAGCTCACTGAAGACATTGATAAAACAGTATTGTCCAAAGATATAAAAGTGAGATCTCAATTCTTTGACTAATAGCTATGACAACATACTAATGACCATTGCTGAGCAAGAAGGTGTGTCTATAGTTCAACACAAGAAATATAGATCCTGGAAACTAAAGGGAAAGCTGATACAGCATTACAAAAACAGGCTTGCATTTGTTCCACGTCCAAGACAGTCAGATCTGATCTGCTCAGATAGTATGACCATATTGTGCACTGAGGGAAGCTGCTAAACTCACAGAAATAACAGTAGACTGAGACTACGCTTCCACAGACAAGTCAGAGTCTTTCCGAAATCCAAATATTACTGTAAACAGGGCTGCAGACATATTGAGGAAAAGCATGGATCAGGTAGAGCATGACAGTGATTAATATGTCAGCAGTGACTGTCTATTATGTTTCCAATGCAGCAAGTATGTACCCAACATCCTGTATGACTTTGTGAACTGGTGTGTTGATTAACATGCCCACAGAAATTACCAAACATGTGGTGAGGACCCAGCTTCAAAGGAGAATCTGTGTGTTAATTTGTCATGATCTCATTAAACAGAGCTGTCACATCCATACGCCAATCACACCGGGACTTCCCATTTTGATACATCATGAGTTTGGTAGTAAGACAGTCATCAATGAGCTCAGTGCAATGGGACACTGTGTTTCCTATACAGAAGTTAGGCACTTCTCACATCTGTTGCAGCAGACCAGATATCAAGGACAGAGAGTGGTGTCTACATCCCAACTGGCCCCACTGGAGTTGCTGAACATGGAATTTGTGATGCAGCCATCAGCAACTTTGACCAAAATGAAGATACCCTGGATGTGAAGTGTAAAAGAATGGACAAAATGTACCTGTAAAGTTTATCTCCATCCATTCATATCAATCGTGTTTAAGGTGGTGAGGGACCTCTGAACCTGAGGGAACCTGTGCTAGGCATTTATCTGCTGTGGAGACTTGGCCTCTTCGGAACACAACAGACGTCAAAGCATGAGTTGTACACTTCCCATCCAGGGTGTCTTCATTTTGGTAAAAGTTGTCGATGGCTGCATCAACAATTCCATGTTCAGCAACTCCAGTGGGGCCAGTTGGGATGTAGACACCACTGTCCTTGATCTATATTTCTTGTGTTGACACACCTTCTTGCTCAGCAATGGTCTTTAGTATGTTCTCATAGCTATCAGTCAAGGAGTTGAGTCCTCACTTTCATACCTTTGGACAATACTGTTTTATCAATGTCTTCAGTGAGCTTAATAAAGGCTTTGTTATAGACATTGGTCTGCTTTTTTCATTCTTTTCTATGGCTTCTGCTATATTTCATTTAGAGATGTAGTGTGCAAGGCATTTTATGGTATTTGGTATCATGCAAAAAGATCTGGGCATGAAAGAATTCGAAGATGTATATCTACAAGCCTTTCAGAAGCTGCTCGAAGGACCTTGTCTCTGGTACTTGTTCCAGTTGAAATTGCTGTCAGAGGTTCTGGTTTAGAGCTGGCCTTCCCACAAATGAAACAATCTCTCCGCGTTTGAAATTATGTTGTATCAGCCCTACTCAGCCTTCTTGGTGCAGATGTGCTCTCACTCTCAACATTTGCAACTTGCTGCTGCTCACTGATTTTTGTCTTACTGCAGTAGTTCGTTATACATGATACATGATATGAAACTTTGATTTTGGAGAAAATATCATCTGTATATGGAGCCAGAGTTTTATGGACATCACATTCTCTCTCTCTGCTGAGCAAGGGTAAGTATGCGTTGGAGGCCTTCTACTGTGGGGTTTTGGACATAGGGATCTTTTTTCTTGCCCTTTTCAAAATGTTTCCCACAAGCTTTGGATCCAATGTCTGTAAGACATTCTCAGTAGGCCTTTTCACACAGCCAAAATCGCCACGATTTTATGTACCAGAATCGCGGAACGACTGTCCCCTTCACATAGACCGAGGCGGTACGGCAGGACAAAGTGTCTCGCCAAATTTACTACCAAGTCCCCTAGACATTTTGCCGAGTTTTTTTGTTCCGGCACCAGTGTGAATGGGTCATAAGCAACAACAACAACAACAAGGTACTACAAATGCAAGCTAACCAAAGTGCAGTCGGTTCTCCCACCATGGTTTTGGAAATCACACACCTGCTGCATCTGAAGGCCCACGCATAATAAGGCCTACGACTATCACTCTACACGCCCCCTATTGCACGTCACATTTTAATTTGCTAGCTGATCCTGCCTCCTGGCTCCCCAAAATGCCGCATCATATGAACAGATCAGCAGGCCGGCAAATTTTCACCTCATTTTCAGACACACGTTGCGGCAAAAAGACGTCTCCTCTTCCCGCAAATTTAGCGTAATCTCTGTGTGAAAAGGCCTTATAATTCAAGAGACTAGTGAAAAGGAAACATTTCAGAATTTTCATTGAAATGCAAAACAAGTTGAATTACACCATGCAACATTAGTCAGATGGCTAAGTACTTTCTTAGCTAGGGAAAGTAGTTTCTACAACTAACTGTTTAGCTACTTAGGGGTGAAGTAAGCAGTGTAGGCTCTACTGTCCACTGCTGGTCTGGACAGACAAAAGCTACCAATATTATTTTCCATTATTCAGTAATGACTTGACCAAAACAAAATTCTAATGAATGTAAATATTTTAATAAAGGTGTTCCATTCCAGTGTTAACCTGATTCAATTGGATATGTGTTTCATATGAAATGTATCATTATTAAATGTAAATATAGATCAGCACTTGCCTTGCAGTAACAATGAATTTATCAACATTCTTCTCACCACTGATAATGTGATTTGGACTTGAGACTGTATTTTGCTAGTGTTTTCTTTCATTTTGGACACCTCATACATTGAGTGACAGAACACCCTAACTTGACATACTATATTTACATATTTGGTATTGTTGGATTCAGTACAACCCCACCTTTCCCATAAGCCATCATATGTGTTTCTATGATAATGCCTGGTAAAGCAGAGACAAAGTAAATGAAAACATTCTGCATAGATATTCATTTTTGCATGTCCGCTTATTTTAGTTGTATGTTTACATGTCTCTATTCATTCCATACATCAAGATATTCACATCCAGTCTTTTCTAGTAGGTAAAGAAACTTCCTGACTATAAACATGCCAAGTTTCAAAGCTCTCAGAGCTTGTGTGATTGATCTGCACTAGTTTATATGCCTTAACTCCCATACGGACAGGCTATATTTTAGTCCTTTTTCGGTTTTGGGGTGTATAACAATATCTGTTAATTTAACAATCTTAGCAGTAAAATATTTGTAGCTAAGAATCCATTTCATATATGGGAGACCTTAGAGATAAGGAAAAACATTGTTGCGTTTAGTTCTACCTCCGGTAGGGGTATCTCAAAAATGTGGGGCCATTGTCACTAGCCTAAGAATCTTGATGCATAATTTGAGTGTGCCCAAAACACTTACATGGGAGGCAATTGGGTGGCATCTCTGACGCCCTCCCATTCTTGCAAAGGTTGTGGTGGAGCCAGCCTTAGGTTTCCCACTGGTGGTTTGGCAAAAGGCACACCCAGGTAGGCATGAACCACTGTTGTCTTTCCGCGAACACGCATGTAGTCCCCCCTAAGGACTCCCAGTTTGGTGTGGAGTACAGGTCCTTAGATCATCAACGTGGAGAAATAATTCAGTTAGTTTTCATTTATGTAACTTATAGTTACTGATATTACATGTCAACAACACATTTGTCAAACTGACCATTGTTATTGTTGACAAAATAATGTTCTTCTTCACTGTGTTCGCTATTGTGCTATCGTTGTGAGATTGAGTAGCCTATGCTATTTTCTCCTGTGCGTAGGCTACATGATTTAGCCCAGTGTTTCTTTTACTACTTTCTTTTAAGTATATATTTTTGGCCTTTTTATGCCTTTAATTAGACAGGACAGTGGAGAATGACACAAAGTGAGTGGGAGAGAATCGGGGTGGGATCCGGAAAGGATCACGGGGCGGGAATCGAACCGGGTCGCCGGCGTACGGTGCAGGTGTCCCAGCCAGTTGCGCCACGGCTGGGGCCAGCCCAGTGTTTCTTGGTCTAACCTTGGGACCCTTATTTTCCATGGTCATTAAGTCGAGACCCATATTTTAGCGTTCAAGGTGTGGTAAGACGCACAAAGTGCCTGCCTACCTGTTTGGAACATGCTGATGTTAGGCACATTTGCAAAGTCCTCAACTCCTGTGTCGCCTTTCAAAGTAGGCCTACCCTACTCTACATGATTGTTTTTGATAATAGGCCTAGGGTGCTTTGTTTCCATGTGGCATTTTAGTTTTGATGGTTTCATGCTGTCATGTGCCAGTAATTCACTGCTCCTCAACACAAGTGAATATTCTTCAAATATCAGGGTCGTTTTGTCATATTTTCCTGAAACGATGTCTAAACATGACCTGTCACATAAACATTGTCTATGTCCATGGTAACGACTGGCATACGAATAAAGTCTATCAAAGTAAAGGTCTGACATTAGATTTGATAGGATGGCATTTTAAAGAGCCAGTTGTTTTTACCACAAGCCCCACGACCGACCCAGAATGGTTCCGCGACTAACTTTTGGGTCCCGACACGTGAAACACTGATTAGTCTACATAAGGAGGAAACTGGAGGAGCAGAAAGCATAAGCGTGAGTATCATGTTGAGCTGAGTGCGAGTTGGCAGCTCTGTGTTCAAATGCTCACGTTTCTGAAACAATGACTACCAAACAACACGTTCTGGTGCAATATAATCCGTCGGCAGTCATTGTCAATTGCAATCTGTTGACATTTCAGTAGGTCTTCTTTCTTTCACACTTCTGTACTTACCATTATGTACTTTCGATAAAGTCAAATGTAAAACGCATGCAATGAGTACGAGGTTACAAACAGGCTTCATTATGTTCAGAATGAGTTTGAATCCTGAAAGAGTAGCCCAGGTCGTGTGCAAGTTCTTGAAGTTCTTCTGAATGCGCTGAAATATAGGCACCTCTCAACACACCCAGCGCGCCACGCCACGCCTCCAGATAATGTTAATCTTTGCTCTATTTGGCATGGCCAATCTTTTACATGTCAAACCATAAATGGAAAGGCTGCTGTCCATGGGCGTCAATAGCATAGTTCGAATTACAGGGGGTACTATACCCCCCAATGAAGACTCAGTACCCCCCAAAGAGACAGAAATATCAGTTTTGGGGGGGTCAGATAATTTTTCTGATATTGTGAAAAATATCATTACAGTTACAATACAAGTCAACTCCTGTTTTCACTGTAGGAACATTTTAATGTAAAGCGATTTCAGAAACCCCTATTGTGGACCGTACCAATTTTAACCACCGTGGCGCTAGAAGCAACTGAGCAAGTGTCAACATTGAATGACAAAACGCTAGGTAAATTCCTCCAGTAGGCTAAATTCGGTTTGCTGCTGACGTGCATGGGTAAATGTAAGTTGCTAACTGACGTCTAGCTTGTTGAAAATTTGTTATTTTACAACCTTCATTTATAAACGTTTGTTCTTTCATAGCTCATGTCACCTCTTCATACACTGAATTACTGGCTACTGCTACTTACTTACCCACTGAGGCTAGTAAAGTGTACCTTGGTTAGTTAGCAAGGTTAGTTAGCAAGGTAATTCTCTATTTAAATAAACCTTTACATTGTGGTGAGGTAAAATCGATTGTCATTTCCAAGGAGATGAACTCCATAGCCTAGGTATCCATTCTCATTATATCTTGAATAAATTATTGTGCCCTTTTGAAATTAGTTTGGCACAGATCCTGTGTTTTTATATTACCGGTATGCACAAGAGGGTCTGATGTAGCTAAGCCTACATCAGTGAAACCTGTGGAAACATAAAAAGACCCAAGTAGCCTAGGCTAAATATGTGCTAGTATTTGCATTTGTTTTTAATTGGTTGGTATTGTTTTTACATTCTATTATTTCCTATTTTTAGTTTGATAAATGTAGTTTCATCTGAGAACCCTGATACTATCTTAATGAAACTATTTTTTATCTACAAACAGTTACATTAAAAGTGTAGGTGCAGTTAGGTTTTATACACTGTTCGTGTCATATGTGTTAAGGACCAGCAGACAAGAGAGGCACAGGATAAAAGCCGTGAGCAGGCCGCAGGGAGACAAGATGAGGGTAGAGTTGATCAAAACAGTTCTCTTTTGGATATACAGTATAAAAACGATGAGATATTCTGTAGCCTACTGATTATCAGTTTGCCGCATGTTTAGACCTTGTATGTGTGTTGCACAACACATGTTGCACTTGGCGATCACGGTGGGGATTGATATGGTAATGGACCATTATGGTCAGAAGAAGTGAAGGAGCAGTACTCCCCAATTATGGTGGGGTAATTCGCACTCTGGTCATTAGACCTTATTCACTGGGGCACGTGCCTTAGTAAAAGTCTCCAGTGCCCCAGTAAAATTCTAGCGCTGCTCTGGCTGGAAACGCCATTTACGCGCATCTCCGTGCCTGCTTTAGTCATCACTCGAGCCTGTCACTTACCAGACAATAAAAATAAACAAGGAAAAAAAGAAAGGGGGCATAATAGCCAATCAAGAAATAGCACCTCTGTAACTGGGTAAGTCCCTGCTTCATTCATTGCAAGCGCACCTGATTGATTAATTACCCACTATGTGGATACTGTTTTTTAGAATTGATTTAGATTAAGTTTCATTTGGTATAATTTGTATTTTAGTATATTTAGTATATTCTTTATCTTCTACAGTCCTTATTGCTTAGTTGTGTTTTTTATATTATATACTTTTAATTACTTTTTCTGCTGTTAGTGAATGTGTGTGTGTATGTTGTCTGTATGCTACTGTGACCTTGAATTTCCCCTAGGGATCAATAAAGTATCTATCTATCTATCTATCTATCTATCTCTAGCAGTGACATGGTAAAATAAGTGTACAATGCTGCCAACTAGCTGTTAATAAGTACTTTGCCGTTTTTTAACGGAGACATTTTTTAGCTGTCTCCTCATTGACTTCCGCTTGGACTGGTGACCACAAAGAGTTTAAACTGTATGGGCATTTATTTTAAGGCAATGTGCAGATTAGTACACAACATAAACGTCTAATATAAATGGATAAATAACATGCATCAAGAAGTACAATAGTATAAATGTAATATGAATTAATCATATGAACAATATAATAAAGAACATCAACCCAGAAATCAACTGCAGTTGAAAACTGGATTATAAATAAAAGGCTAAAGCAAAAACGGCTTAATTCAATCATTTCACAGAAGGCAGACTGTAGTATTAATCAGAGTGGAAACAGTGCACCCCAGAGCTGCTCATGACCTTGTCTTTGAGTCTGCTTGTAAATAATTGTGAATATAAATATTGTTTCCGACCCTCACCAGAAGGGCGTTTTAGACATACATATTCGAAAGAAATGAATTCCAAAGACAAATGTCAGGTAACATTTAAAGGACACCATATCCTCAAAAAATGTTTTTATGTGTCTCTCTTCCATCACATATTATCACATTAGATAAAGTGCTAAATCACTGTGGGGAAGTCTTTCAGATGATGCAGAGTAAACCCAATTGGCTACACATACAGCAGGCATGATCTGGAAAAAGCTAAGGATCCCAGGTTTGTCTCTGCACATGTTCATCTATTCACATGAGTGTGTGTATGTGTGTGTGTGTGTGTGGGGGAGGGGGGGGGGGGGCGGGGGTGGGGGGGTACAGCATGTATACTGTGTGTATGTGTGAGACTATAAATCACTACCCAGAACTATTCCGGTGCTCCTACTGTGGCTAACTTGTTTTTTGTAACCATCTCACCAGTAGGTGGTGCCCATTTACACCATGTCTGTGATGTCCGTTGGTCTCCTTGCCTTCAGACCCTCTAGGAAGGATTACTTGCCAGACTCTTCAATGTGGTTCAGAATGTGATATTGGGGATTTAATATTGCATTAAAGTTGCATCATAGGTTCACGCCCACAGCTTAAGTGGCCAGAATTATTACTACATCACATAAAGCAGCTTTAATCAAAAATAAGCGCAAACATTTTCTTCCAAGTCATCTCAATAATCAAAATGCCTTGAAATGTTCTACATAACATGTCAAGTATAATTCCTCAGAAAAAACATGGTAATATTCATGCATTGCTATTGTTGTCAGATTATAGGAAGTTAACAACAGCTACTGAAATGCTTTGCCATACATGAGATTCATACTGAGCAGGCTGACTTCAGCGACGGAGTGCTTGTGGGGTCAATAATTTAAATAGTAACACAGTCTATGTTTTGAAGGCAAAATATGGGTTTCAAAACTGGTGGATGTGAAAAACCTAACACACATAGGTAAATGAGTTAAGTTTCATGTGGAAAAAACTCACTTTTGCTTCAACTTTAGTACTTTTCCAAAAGGTTAAATTGTATCCCAGCCGTCCCATGTGTTTTAACTTAATTTATCTGAGGTCAGAGCAGGTGAATATTTCACAAGTTTCAAGTCAAGATGATCCACATTGCGATACAGCATACTGCAAACACAGCTGCTGCGGACTGTTCCAGTGGAAGAGGGCACTAGTCTTCAGTGTAGCAACTCATACCAAGTGAAAGAAAGAATATGTGATATAAAGACATCAGACAAACAGAGTAGTGGAAGAGGGAAGAGTAAAAACTTAAGTTAAGCATAACATACAGAAGTAAGAGAGTCTTAGTTAATTTATTATACTGCCAAAGAACTTGTAATAAGTGAATTTAGATTAAACATATTTTGATTAATTGAACTCAAAGACTCCCAACAATATTCTGTGCAGAACAGTACGGTTTCAACAGCATTATTTATCCACGGACCTAACTACTTCCTTGAGTTGAATATAATTATAACATGAATTAGAGGCACACATAGTCTTTATTCTCCAGAGTCCATGGATGTGATGTCACCATCATTGTCTCCAGTTTACAAAAATAAATTAATAAAAAGCTGATAAGAAAGCCTTGGTATAGTACATCCTGTGTGGCCATGCTGCTATAGAGATATCCTTTGTGAAGTGCGTGGGTGTTGCTGTGCCTACTGGGAGGTTTCAGGTTGTGTGGATGTATGTGTATGTGTGTGTGTGTTTGAATGTATATGTGTGTATGTCAGAATATGATAGCAGTAAAGGCAAGTGTAAGTGTGTTGGCCATGTGTTCTGTTGGGATAGAAGCCCGGAGGAGTGTCTGAGGAGAGTGTAGCCATTAGGATGTCCAGGACTGCATGTTTTGAAGCATGGCTTCAAAACGCTCCATGCTTGGGGCCACAGCCTGAGCCAGTGGGTCGGTCAAGCGGCTATACAAACTAAAGGACTTCAGCTCCAGCCAGATAAAGCCGAAGCGGTTGTCATCGAACAGGACGAACAGGCCGGGTGTGCGCTCCGGACTGGTGAAGCCGTGTCCTGCTATGAGGCCTGTCCCGTAAAAACTACACAAAAGACACAAACACACAAATGAATTAGGATTGTCCCTGGAACAAACTCTCACCAGACAACTTGAATGTATATGTGAAAGTGCTTGGAGGACGAGCCTCACCACATTCGGCAGGACCTGGGGTATTCCTCATTGCGGGCGATCACGCCAAGCGGCAAAACGAAGGGCTGAGCCTCCGCAGCAGCTCTGCTGGCACCTGAGGTCGAGGTCGAGGAGGAGGAGGCGGAGGCGGCGGCCTCCGCACCGGGTGCATCTGCAGTCACGGTCACTGCCATTGCCTCGTCTCCTTGGGCCTCCGCAGCAGGGCTCTCCTCGGGCCCGTCCACCGGGGCCTCCTCGCCCTGCGCCTCCTGCTGCACCTCCTCATGGAGGCCCAGCACCAGCCGCGAGATCTCATCCCCACTGCACTGCCGCTCCAGGTCGGGCAGACGCACTGGCCGGTTTAGGTGCACCACCAAGGTCAGTTGGCCCGCAGGCACATTGGGGTCCCCCTATGACACAGGCATCATTCATCATTGACCACTAGCCACCGGCAAAGTATAAGTCAGGGACCAGGGTAATATAAGACGACTGGACCGAGAGCCTGGGAAAAAAACTGCCTGGCATCTCTAATTATAACCTGCTGTAATCCCTCAAACACACTCAGCTATAATCTGACCCAGATGGCAACACACCACATCAATCCTCTGGCATGTTGCATCGGTTGTGAAGACACAGCTCTGTGCGCAGTTTTCACGTTTTTTGTATTTGTTATTTTTTTAAAAAATGTATTTGTCATGTCTTGATGTCAGGGGAACGCTGGCGACTATGCCGCTCCATCCGGCATCTTTTTGGGGGCAGCCGTGGCCTACTGGTTAGCGCTTCGGACTTGTAACCGGAGGGTTGCCGGTTCGAACCCCAACCAGTAGGAACGGCTGAAGTGCCCTTGAGCAAGGCACCCAACCCCTCACTGCTCCCCGAGTGCCGCTGTTGTTGCAGGCAGCTCACTGCGCCGGGATTAGTGTGTGCTTCACCTCACTGTGTGTTCATTGTGTGCTGAGTGTGTTTCACTAATTCATGGATTGGGATAAATGCAGAGACCAAATTTCCCTCACGGGATCAAAAGAGTATATATACTTATACTTATCTTTTGTCTTGTTGTTAAGTGTCTTGTTTGTGGAGCGCTTTGGGTTGCACTCTGTGCATGTTAAATGTGCTTTAAAAATAAAACTGACTTGACTTGACTTGACTATGTGTTACACTGCTGAGGCAGACTGGATTAGCATAGGAGAGAGGAACATGGCTCACTGTGAGTTTGGTGGCTTTGGCGCAGGTCCCGTGGAAACTCAGCATGATGATCTCCAGCCCATGGCTGCCGTAAGTGCCCTTGAAGAGGCCAGGAGGCAGCAGGTCTGACGAAAGGTGTGGAGGCAGGTATATGCGCCGGTATGTTAGGCAATTACTAAAAAAAAGACAAGACAAATTATGTTAACGAAAAACCATCCCCTCATCATAACATGAGTAAAGTATAGACGGATCTTTACACTGGTCATTAGACTGCACATATTTCCAGCTGAATACTTTTTGGAGATATTGTTTTTTTTTTTTTTTTTTTCAAATCTGCTGGTGGCAATATTGGATTATTTTCTTTTCTGGAAAACATCTGGCTAACCCACTGGTGTTGACTGGCAGACACTGCTACATCTAGTTCACTCACTCGTACTGGCTGGTGTAGATGAACTTCATGAGAATCAGCTCTTGCATGTGCTCATGAAAGATATCCTCCAGCGTCCGCCCCCACTCCTCCTCCAGCCAGGTCCTAAACTCCTGTGAGTTTGATTAGGTATATGTACCCAAACATTCACATGCATGCACAGACACGTATACATATAGTATACACAGCTGAGTTTAACCGTTGAGATTGACAGTACTTTCCCTGTACAAATGGCATAGTACAAAGTACACCTTGGATATGAATCACCTTAGCTAAAATAACCTCTGGTTTTGGGTATATTGCAGTACATTTTGGAAAGTTCAAGAACAATATTATCCCAGGGAATTTAAACACATGCTGATAAAATGGCAGAGCCCATTTTTTCTGGGTGTTTCCCTATGTAGTGATTTATGTTAACATGTCTCACCAGCCAGCATGCAGGCTGAATAGAAAGCCACTTAACAACCGCAAATGAACTTGGTCCCTTTCAGCCTTCTAAACAAACTCAGATCAACGACTCAGCATTTTTTGTACATATGTGAACACGCCAACTGAACTGAGATAACCTCAGGAAGTAGTCTCGGCACGGTTCACTTTGAAGTCCGCGACACGGTTATCATTATCTGTGCATTGTGAACACAAATCCCCCTGGGTTCTCTTTCACATTTTGCTTGCTAGACTATTTTGGTCTACTTGACTTGCCATTTCCAAAAGAGAAGGCATGCTGTTAATTATATATATATATATATATATATATACATATATATATATATATATATATATATATATATATAAAAACTATTATCATTAGGATCGTGATAGGCCTACTGACATTTGTAATTTGACCAGTATAGCCAAACAAGTGTGTTATAACGTTAGGCTGAATATCTTTTCATCCATCCAAGCTATTGGTAACTAACTTGTAGGTTGATGCAGTGTTTGTGCATACTTGTCTGTTAAAGTATGCTCCAGATCTGAGGCTTTACCATGGCCATCTGTTGGTATATTTATTGTTAGACTGTATATAATGGTCCCATAGTTTGGCCACAATGGCAAAAAAGGCTACCTCCATGACAGTGAATGAAAACGCTCACAGGCTCACATATTAGGCCGAATTTTCATAAATGTGCTTAAAATATAAGAGTTGGTTGAATGAATCAGATCCCTCCAAATGTGTAGACCACCTATGTTCTATTAATTTTTCAACGTCAGTGAAAGATCTGGTTACCAGCTAATTTTATGTTCTGCGCTGAATAGCTTTGGAGAGAATAAAAGACATTTTCTGTGAGTTTTTAACAATTCTTCTCTTTCATTCATAACTGTAATTCATTCTTGTGCTCAAATGTCTGTAATCTCATAAAATAGGATATATTCTCACCTCTTGGCGTCCTCCAGGCATGCGATGGTGATCAGTCTGATTGCATTTAGTGGAAAACTCATCTTTTTTCACAATCTGAAAACAAAAACACATACACAAAGGCTGAAGGGTCAGAGTGTCTTCAAACTTGTTGTACATAGTAAACATTTGATGTCTAAAAGACCACAGTTCTGTAACAAATGCAGCGATGACTGATATTACTAAGTTACAACACAGGCATGAGCATACAAGTGCAAGTATATTATGAGTGATGAGTGGACAACCATGATCTCTTGGCTGATAAAGTTTTTCTTTAAACGAGAATTTTTCTCAAAAACAATTTCATAAAATGGCCAGGGGATGGAGATGGAATATATTTCTGACATGCTCATTTTTCTTTTTTGTGTGCCTCCCAACTTATGTGACATAAATGACACACGTCTTCAACGCGCGTCAATGTGCATGGTGGAGCCACTATCCTACCCCCGCTCCATTGCCACCCACCTGTATGTCCCCTTTGTGTGGCCCCTTGTGGCCATACATGCACTCCACACTAGCCCGGCTGCTCTCCCACATGTGGATGCGGAACAGGGGCCTTCGTCTCATGGGGTCCTCAACGCGAGGGTCGTGAGGGGGCAGGTACATCCATCCGATGATAAAAAGCCCATCCACCTGAGAAAGGCAGAGAAGGGAGTAATGATGAGCCCCCCGAAAAAATGCCCCAATAAACGTCAAGCCTTATTCATGCACTGATTCATAACTGGTTGCATTAACATACCACTACGTTGAGCAGTCCACCGTACGGGCCAATGTCTGGCTGCCAAAGCCCTAGGATGTGTCTGTATGGGTACAGCACTGCAGAACAAGATAGAACAAAAGAAAAAGGGGAAGGAAGACATTGTGAATAAGGCATTTCTAAATCTATTTGGCTTATTTGGTCATAAGGAGGTCATTTGATTAAATGAGTGACACACTTGGGCAGTTTCATTGAGTTCAACTGCTATTAATGATTCCTGTAAAATCCTGGTAACATAAATGACTCCTGTAATGTATGGTTAATTATTAAAACAAAAACAAACAAAAAAACATGGTATGTTCATGCAGACCCAATGAAAAAGTGTTTCTGAAGTTTTTTTTTTTTTTATGTTTTCTAGACTAACCTATGCCAAGAATTCTTCATAATGGGACAAATTGAGCTGTTTGCTGCAATGGTAGGTATATCAAGCAGGGGATGTAAGTCAGTTAATGGTTTTTTAACAATCCTCAGAGTGACCTCTTGTAGTAATTAGGTTCTGTAAGCTTTCTAAAGCCAGGACCAAATCTCCTGTCATTGTCATTGCAGAAACCAAGAGTTATCAATCAATATATATGTTACTGAAGACCGCCTTTAATCGACTAAATAGGACTAATGGCTAAGGTGTTTAGCTATTCATGGTTGCATGGCAAAGAATTCATTTTAATTGAAATACTTGTATGACAACAGTTGAGTTAACAACAAATCAGAGCAGAGGAATTAGTTGATACAGGACAGCAAGCAGTCAAAAAACTTTCCCACAGCACAGTCACTCAATACTAGATAAAACATGATAAAGAAGTCCATAACACAATATTTTCATAAACAAGTCATTATAATGCATAATTTAAGAGACTGAAAAGAGAGAGAGGCCAACAGAGGCCAACTTGTCTTCAGTGTGCGAAGAAAAGCTTGAGAAAGTCACACCCATGCATCGCACTGTGGCGTGTGCTGTACATACAGCGTGCGTAAACATCCCGATAGTCCATGTGCTCGTAATCGGGGAGCAGCTTCATAAACCGGCCGGACTTCACACGTGGCGACACACCTGCACAGGTACACAGGGTGAGCGCACCACAGGAGGAGAGGACACAGGTGCACTGGTCACTAGGGGCAGGGGATGGGGCAGGGCAGGGGAGAGTTTGGTGTGGTGTGATGTGAGTGAGCCCAAATGCTAAATGGTGACAGAGGGAGAACTGAGAGAAGATCACAGGAAAGGACAGTGAACAGACCTGCTCAGTCGTAATACTGAATACTACAGGACAGCCATTTTCTGAGTGTGACAAAAGGAATTGATTGCTGTAACAACAGTTTTATGACTAATAAGATGAACAACCTGATCATGTAGTAACAAAAAAAATGACTACACTGCCCAATCTTCCCACTAAAATGAACTTACTGACTGGTGCTCCCATTGTCCGTAACAAACTGATTTGTATTGCCTGTTTCAAACCTGCTGCTGAACAGACTACAACTGATCAACCTATGACCTCCCATTAGCAAATGAAAAAGCAAATGCCTAAACCTACCCCCATATGGCCTACCCACTGCACTGCTATTCTCATCATTTCTCTAGTGTGTAGCTCAAACAAGCATGAACAACACAAGAGTGAGTTAGCCTTTATCAGCTTGTCTGGATGGTTAAAACCACTAACCAACTATATTAATTTAAACAACATAAATATACCATCTCAATTGTAAAAGAGAGCACAAGTGCATGATGCTCACTACCTGTTAACAGTTCAGTGCAAATGTGTTGGCTGCCTGCCATAAGTGTACTTACGCTTGACATAAAGCTCACGGCTGGACACACCCACCAGCTCCATCTTGCGTAGGTCCTCCTTCATTCCAAACTCTGCATGCAGAAGAAACAATAAGTCAACTACAAATATCTAATATTGGCATAATACTACATTCACCATAATCTGAAGTATTGAAATGAATCTTGTCATATGCATATTTTCAAACCAAACGCCAAACTATTCATAGCATTATGTTCCTAAGGTTCCTATCTTACATTTGTTACATTATACCAAGTCAGGCCAGAACTAGATTAGTCTAATTACTGGACAACCCTTTAATTTAACAGTATCACCTTTGTCCACAATACATACACACTGGACAGCTGTACACACTCCACCATCTGTGCCTTTTACAGAGGATGGGGTGTCAAAATCATTTTTCCTCGATGTCATCTAAATCTAGGCTCAACCCTGTACAGAAGCAGCTGGTACTAGGCTAGGCCTATACACAAAGCACATTGTATGTGGGTTTACAACATGCAAGCTAATTTTACGAATAACTTGCCATCTAAAACACAAATTTGTTCCAAATGCATTTGAGATGTCACAGCCCAGCCAGTGTTGTAGCCTACAAGTCCGATCCGTCTCTGATCACATGCCAAGACTTGCTAAATAGCCTAACGTTAATTTCGGTGGAATGATTCCACGCTGTTCCCCGAGGATAGCTGTATGTTGACGCAAATGGTTATGAGGGTAAAACAAGTTTACAGCACCATTTTAAGGTATACAATTTATCATATAAGATAAAAAGATGGTGTTTGGTCATCGATAACTGCAAAATACAAAGGTCAAATGCGCCCTTGCACCCGCACATCCCTCCCCACGGCATATTTCACCAAAAGGCTAGGTCCTAGCTTTCGTTTTAGAAATGCGTCTAATAGTAGATTTATGTTTCCAATTAGATTACAAAATGTGAACTAGCCTATTCGCTCAGTCTAATTTACCCTTCGTGCATCTCCTTCTCCAAATGGTCTCCGTGTTGAGTATTTGCCTAAATTTCTTGCATACAAGAGCAAGATTTGGTAGCGCAGTGCCGGGTAAAGAGGAGAAGATTTCAACGAGAAGCTCTGGAGGAAGATCCAATAATGATTGTGGCTTGAGTCGACCAGCAGAATTTGCTTCCCCATATCCAAGTCTGTTGACATTTGCGCTGCACAGCGCAGTTGTGGCGTCAGGATCCATAGGCCTTGCAGCACCCTGGCTCTCCTGGCAGCCATTCCCTGCTTCGGCTTTCAGTTTACCGACGATTCTTTCCTCTTCTTCCTCGTCCATATCCAAATCAGAGTCACTTTGATCCTGGTGACTTGGCCTCTGTCGTCTCCGACACCTCCGTGACTGCCCCACTCCGCAGAGCCTGGCACACACCGCCATCCGTAGTCACCAAAGGAGCAACATTACATCACCACAACAGCTGTCAAGGCTGCAGTCTTCTGCTTCTGTTTCGATAGCTCTGGTCTGCGTGCCTGGGCGTGTTTTCATGACGCAAAGACGTTTTGTAAACGTCACGAAGAAATACGTGAGAACCAGAGCGGTAGTGAGAACTAAACAGTTTCGTCCTGTGTTGTTGAAATATGCATTACGTCTTTTTTCTTTAACGATGATAATAATAATGATAATAATAATAATAACTTGATTGCACATGTTTGCTGTGATTAGCAATATGCCAGATATAGCATATTAGGTCTTGAAATATTCACAAGAATCCATAGAAATTGAATGTAATTTGATCCAATTAGATAGATAGATAGATAGATAGATAGATAGATAGATAGATACTTTATTGATCCCCAAGGGGAAATTCAAGATATGCATTTGAGATGTCACAGCCCAGCCAGTGTTGTAGCCTACAAGTCCGATAGATAGATACTTTATTGATCCCTAGGGGAAATTCAAGATTCAATATTTCAATAATTCAATATTATGCAGATGTAGTCCACCGATTGAATTGAAATAGAATTGTAAAGATTTATACTTTTTTTGTAATTATTACATATTTAGTGTAGTCATTCTATATCAGAACCCCTGAAGTATAATCCAAATACAAGCATGAAACTTCATTTGAGACCAAGATTATGCTTCTACACAAAGGGGTTCATACTGTGTGCAGTATGCAGCATTTGATTGTCAATATGCATTTTGGATAACCAAAGGTCCTATAGGGAGTTTCCATAGGGCATTTTACATAACGCATGAGCATACCTGGGCAAATAATGGTCTAAAGTAGTTTTTATTCTATATTGATCTACTTTTGCACACAGCTTCACAAGACCTGATGCTAGGGCTCAGTTGTGTTTCTAAGTCATATCAAGTGACCAGAGGGCTGAAATGTGATCAGTTCAGAGACGCTTGTTATCCGGCAGAATGAGAAAACAATATTCTAGACTCTGTAACACTGTGTCAGTACATCAAAGTTTTTCTGATTGTTTTCCAAGAAACTATTGTCTTAGCTTTCCAAACACATTTAATTATAGTATGTAGGAACAATGATCTCCTAAGTAGATGATGTGCAGTGTCCGGCAAAAACTCAAAATGGGACGTACTGTATGCATAAGAATCAGGATTCATTTCTTCCTTATTGACACTTTCAGAGGGTTTCCAGTTGAAATTATCAACGCAGATACTTTTAAATCTGAAATGAAAATTAATTACCCTTATGTTCTACAAAATGTTGACTTTAAAACTTTTTTTTTTATATTATTTTTGTTGTGTTGTTGTTGTGTTTGTCCCCAAGTTACCACAAGCTCAATGTTGTTTTATATTTATTTCTAAACTCCCTTACAAAAATACAAGGATACAAGGAAGTTTATTGTCACATGCATATAGTTACTGGAAGTAAGAAATGCAGTGAAATTATGTCTGGTGTCAGCCTATTTGTGCATTAATGGGGGGGGGGGGGGGGGGGGGGGGTAAAAAGTGCAGTAGAAGAGGGGTTTAGTAGATTAAGTGGCAAGGGCTGCATAAAAAAGGTGGGGGAGGATTGGGATTGGGTGGGGGGCACCAACAAGGAGCACCCAAGAGCAACAGGGGCAAGGAAAAACTCCCTTACCAAGGAAGAAACCTTGGGCAGATCCACGGCTCAAGGGGCTAACCCAACTGCCAGGGGTCTTGGTGTGTGTGTTGGGGGGATGACAGGGGAGATGGGATAGTGTGCTGTGTATGTGGGGAGAGGGCAGTGTGCAATATGTGTGTTGGAGAAGCTTCCTCATGAGACAATGTGCTGTGTATTGGGGGGGGGGGGGGGCAGTGTGCTGTAAGTATGTTGGGGATGTGTGTTGGAGAAGCTTCCTGATGAAATAATGTGCTGTGTATGTAGGGGGGGGGGGGGGGGCAGGGACTTACTATTGCAAGCAGAGTACTGTATGTAATGTATGTGAGTGATGACAGTGAAGATGTGTGTGTGGGCGGGAGGGGAGTGGGGCAGTGACTGTGTGTGTGTGTGTGTGTAGTGTGTAGGTGGGTAGGTGGGGGCAGTGTGCTGTAAGTATGTAGAGGATGTGTGTTGGAGAAGATCCTGAAGACAATGTGCTGTGTATGTGGGGGGGGGGGGGGGGGCAGTGTGCAGCAAGTATGTAGAGGAGGCTTACTGTAGCAAGCAGTGTGCTGTATGTATGTGAAGTGATGACAGTGATGATGTAAGTGTGTGTGTTGGGGGGGGTCAGGGACTTACTATTGCAAGCAGAGTACTGTATGTAATGTATGTGAGTGATGACAGTGAAGATGTGTGTGTGGGCGGGAGTGGAGCAGTGACTGTGTGTGTGTGTGTGTGGGTAGGTGGGGGCAGTGTGCTGTAAGTATGTAGAGGATGTGTGTTGGAGAAGATCCTGAAGACAATGTGCTGTGTATGTGGGGGGGGGGGGGGGGGGGGGGGGGCAGTGTGCAGCAAGTATGTAGAGGAGTGCTGTATGTATGTGAAGTGATGACAGTGATGATGTAAGTGTGTGTGTTGGGGATGGGGGTGGGGTGGGGGGTGGGGGGGCAGAAAGGCTAGGCAATCAAGGACATGGGTAGATGGAGGAGAAATCAAAAATAATAAATAAAAAGTGTGCAAAAGTTGGAGAAAGTCAGATATGTGTGTGTGTGTGTGTGTGTGTGTGTGTTTTGACGTGTGATGAAATAAGAAAATAAATAAAAGGTCTGTAGCATATGGAGAGGGATGTAAACTTTGAATTTCCTTAGCTGACGAAGGAAGTAGAGTCGTTGTCTGGACTTCTTCAGAACATATTGAGTGTTAACAGTCCATGTTAAGTCTTCAGTAATGTGGACACCAAGGTATTTAAAACTTGTGACTCTCTCTACAGGTTGCCCGCTGATCATTAGTGGGGTGTAACTGTAGATCTGCTGCTGCCTTCTGTAATCCACTACCATTTCCTTGGTTTTATTGATATTCAGTGTCAAGCTGTTAGATTGACACCACTGTGCCACCTCATCAACCTGATCCAAGTAGAACTGTTCATTGTTGTTACTAATCAGGCCCAAGATCACTGTGTCATCTGCAAACTTGATGATGGAGGTATGACTACTGTTGGCTTTGCAGTCATGTGTGTAGATGTTGTACAGCAGTGGACTCAAAACACAGCCTTGGGGAGCACCAGTGCTGATGGTTAATGAGTCAGATGTCAGACCCCCCACTCTAACCACTTGTGAACGGTTGGTGAGGAAGTCAAATATCCAGTGACACAGGGTGGTGTTCAGTCCTAAGGCCTTCATCTTTGTGACCAAGGTGAGAGGTACTATCGTGTTGAATGCTGAACTAAAGTCAATGAACAGCATCCTCACATAATTCCCGTTCCCCTCCTCCAGGTGAGTTAAGGTGGTGTGCATGAGGTTTGAGATGGCATCCTCTGTAGACCTGTTGGCTCTGTAAGCAAATTGGAGGGGGTCGAAGGAGGCAGGGAGGGATGAGCAGATAATGTTTTTCACAAGCTTCTCAAAACACTTCATCACTGTAGACGTCAGGGCTACTGGGCGGTAGTCATTCAGACATGATGGACTTTTGTTTTTCGGTACTGGAACAATAACAGACTGCTTGAGGCAAGTAGGAACTGTCTCTTGAGCCAATGATGTGTTAAAGATATAAGTGAACACAGGAGCTAACTGAGCAGCGCAGGATTTCAAAACCCTGTTAGAAATTCCATCTGGTCCAGTAGCTTTTCTACAATTTACCCTCCTAAAGGCATTGCTCACATCGACCTCAGAGACACAGAAAGGTGCATCCTCATTTGCTTCACATGCTGCAGCTAGTCCAATATAGTCTGTGTTTTTCATGTCAAAGCGAGCATAAAAAGCATTAAGTTCATCAGGGAGGGCTTTACTCACATTCATCATAGGAGGGGACTTTCTTTCAAAGCCAGTGATGGTTCGGAGTCCTTTCCACACTCGTGCTGGATCACCCTCCAAGAAATCAGCTTCAACTCTGTCTCTATAGCGCCGCTTAGCATCTTTAATTGCACTACGTAAACTATAAGATGCTGCTTTGTAATCCGTCATATCCCCTGAAATAAGCCCAGCATTATAAGTCATGGTGCGTGTCTTTAATGCCGTTCTCACTTCTCTATCCACCCATGGTTTCTGGTTAGGGAAGCTTCGGATCTTTACAGTTGGGATGATGGAATCAGTTAGCATATTGATGTAACTCAATGATACTTCCGTAAACTCATTGATGTCAGCAGAGTTCGTCTTGAACATCTCCCAGTCAACGTTGCTAAGGGCGTCCTGTAGCCTGGCTTCCGATTGGTCAGTCCAGCGCTTGACCTCCTTCGTCACTGGGGGGTCCGTCCGACTTCTCTGTTTGTACATAGGCAGTAGGAAAACAGCGGCATGATCTGATTTTCCGAAAGCTGGTAGAGACTTCGCTTTGTAACTGTTCTTGAACTGTGTGTAGCAGTGATCCAGTGTGTTGTCACCACGTGTAGGGAAGTGAATGTGTTGAATAAATTCAGGCATGGACCGGTTCAGATGTACTTGATTGAAATCACCGGCCACAATAAGCGCAGCTTCAGGGTGCGTGTGTTGTTGTCTATTTAACACTTCTTGCAATTCTGAAACCGCAGCATCTGTGTTGGCTTGTGGAGGAATGTAGACAGCGTTGAATATTACCGAAGTAAACTCACGGGGCAGGTAGAAGGGTCGACAGACGATCGCTAGATGTTCTAGATGAGGCGAGCAGGACTTTGAGAGAACGGTGACATTTCTAGGATCACACCACTTGCTGTTCGTCATGATGCAAACACCGCCACCTTTCGATTTTCCAGATTCCTCAGTCCTGTCAGAGCGAGCAGCAGAGAAAAACTCCACCGGAGTGATGGCACTGTCCGGAACAAGTTCAGTTAGCCATGTCTCAGTAAAGCATAGAATGTTACAGTCCCTGATGTCTCTTTGAAACTGTATCCTCGCTCTTAGTTCATCCATCTTGTTCACAAGAGACTGGACATTGGCTAGGAGAATGCTAGGCAGTGGAGGCCTATGAGCTCTATTCCGCAATCTGTTACGGGCCCCGGCTCGTTTTCCTCGGTGTTTTTTCCTTCTGCGCCGAGATGCGTCTCCATGGTTCCCTGATGCATCTCGGAGAATCTCAGTCGGCCAGGTAGAATCGTCAATTAAAACATCCCGAAACAAAAAAGGCAATTCATTTCCGATGTTTCGGAGTGTAACGCCATCATACGTAATCAGTGCAGTGGAAAAGTGCAAAAAATGCACTTTTAAAATGTTTTTTAAATGCAATGTTTGCGGCAGATTTGCTGCAAACTTGTGGTTTTTGGAAACAAATGAGTTCACTAGAAATGCAAACAACATCACTAGAGGCAAATTTCCATCAAAGTTCTGGCAACAATGAGAAGTTGAGATAATTATTGAATATAGCCTATGACTTAATAAAATGGCTAAGGCAGTGTCTATCTCATCATTATGGGGGGGTCATCGTTCCCTATCGCTAACACGTAGGCCAACATAGCTCCCCTGGATGGTTTAGATTGCAAGCTTACCGAACACAACTCAACAGATGAACAAACTACCGTGCAACAGTGCAAGCACTTGTGTTATAATAAGCTTTGTCTCTGTTCAATACGCCCATTATAGGTGTTTCTCCTAAATTCGGCAGTTAGGCTAATTTTAGCCTTAAAATTCTTTGTGAATAAGCTTCTTTTTGTTCCCACATTACAGAATGGATCCTAATTTCAGGAGGAGGAGGGATGGCCATGTCAGCCTATGTGACACAAAGGAAGCCAGAGATTATTATTATTGGTGGAGATCCTATTACCTAGTAGATCCTAGTATTCTGGTGTGATTTTGGCCCATTCTTTTAAACAGATAGTCCTTTAATATTGAAGATTCCAGGGGTCCCTCTTGTGAATCCTGATCTTTAGTTAACTTCCAAAACTGTTCAATTGGATTGAAGTCAGGGCCTTGATTTCCTTTCTCTGAAACCAATTGAGTTTCCTTTGCTGAATGGTTTGGATCATTGTCCTGCTGGAAGGTCTAGCCATGTCTCATCCTCATCATCCTGGTGGATGTAAAGATTCTCCTGGAACAAAATGACTCCCTTCATCATTCCTTCAACTGTATAAAGTATGCTAGTACCATGAGATGACAAACAGCCCACACCATGATGCCACCACCTCCAAACCTCATTTTTGGTATGGTACCTTTAGGTTGATGCACAGTGCCATTTCTCCTCCAAATGTGGTGTGTAGTATGACATCCGAAAAGTTAAATTTTGCTCTCACCAGACCAGAATACATTCTCTCAGTATTTCATAGGATTGTCCAAATGTTGTGTAGCAAACTTTCAACAAGGTTTGACATGTTTTTCTTCAGCAATAGAGTCATGCAGGATGAGCGTGCATAGAGGCCATGGCGGTGGAGTGCATTACCTATGATTTTCTCTGTAACAATTGTACCTGCTGCCTCCAAGTCTTTCTGGAGCTTTCTCTGAGTGGTCCTTGAATCTTGGGCTACTCTTCTGACTATCCTTCTGACTTCCTGGTCAGAAATCTTGCAAGGAGATCCTGTGCATGGCCAGTTGTTGATGCAGTGATGTTCCTTCCACTTACAGATAATGGCTCCAATACTGCTTGCTGGATGATTCAGAAGTTTTGAAGTGCATCTGTAACCAGTTCCATTGATATGTTTTGCAGGTTGCAAAGGTCTTGGGAGGGCTCTTTGCTTTTACCCATTATAAAATGTTTCTTGTGTGACACCTTGGTAACAAAAAAACTTTTTATAGCCCACCAGTATGTACTAACCCAGTTTATATCAATTTGCACAGATAGGAGGGATAATTTCTCTTAAATACTTATAGATTCCAGTTT
Organism: Alosa sapidissima; assembly: GCF_018492685.1. Lineage (NCBI taxonomy): Eukaryota > Metazoa > Chordata > Actinopteri > Clupeiformes > Clupeidae > Alosa > Alosa sapidissima. Next base: position 16,156,369 of record NC_055967.1, on the reverse strand, counting down.
GTTCCTTGCCATTCCTGGCCTTTGTGTACTGATTTTTCTTAGCGTGTTCAATACTTTTTCCCTGTGCCATTCCACTTTTTTTTACTCATAACTCTACTTTTAGACATGTGTTAATAATGTTTGGATTTTTATATATGTGTTTGGATTTTTATATATGTGTGGATTACCTAAGTTAATACTAATGTCCGGTGAAAATTTCATGCGAATAGCCTCTCTGGAAGTATACTTACTGAAAAAAATGTTGACGTGTTCAATACTTATTTTCCCCGCTGTATGTATGGGCAGCCATTTCACACTGGTTTCAGTAGTAACTTTTCCCTATGAACACAATGGAAGTGAGATCAGTGGGCGTCTCTGAAAGTAGCTGTTTTCCGGTTGTGAAGGTTTTGGCCCAGAAGTTTGTTCAGCATGATGCAAGCTTCTGGGTACTCAGATTACTAGATCCCCTGCTCTACAGCTGTACAGAATGGAGATTGAACCTATTGGATGGGTGACAAGGAATTGTTCCTGGCGGCTCATTAGCTGGAGTCGTTGCATGTCTGTATTTTTGTTCCCTTTATTATTAAAACATACGCAGTGATGGGGGAGACAAAGACACACAGCAAACACGATCACACCGTTTGTCTGTCTGTCTGTGTGTGTGTCTCTCTCTCATGTTCAATAGAGAGCAGAATGTGCTTGCAGCTGGATTGATGCCCGCCTTGCCAGAAGTTGACCAGCGCTGAATTTCTCAAGCCCTCTATCAATGGTCATGCATTGGTCAACCAAAGCTGAACGTGTGGTGGTATCCACCTCAGCCAACACAGATAAGTACCATGCATGGCACGCAAGGCATTACTGCACTGGAGCAGTACTTTGGCCAGCCACTGTTCCTATGTGGATGCCATGGAAGCTGTGACGTGTGCGTCTCATCTGTCCGCATTCTGATTGTGTCCAGTCAGAGCTCAGTTGAGAGGGTGAAGCATGTGGTCAGTGTCCCCAGCTCTTTCATACTTATTCATCAGAATATCTGATCATGCCAGATTATGGGGTCATGCCAGTTTGTTGTAACTGAAGAGTTCAGATGCAGAATCCTCTAAATCCGTCTGAACACTTTTCTTTTAAAGGGACACCAGGCAATGTTTTCGTGTTAATGAATCATCTTCGTAAGTCGGTATATGGTTAAATGACTCATTACGGGGCGAATGAAGGCTCTCTCGTCTGCCCCAACTGCCTGTAGGAAGAATATCCCACTTGCAAGTTCGGTGTATCCTACCCGCCGACCGAAGCAGGATCAGTTTACAGCACAGAGGCAGGCTAACGAAACGCTAGAGCTTGTTGCAAACGTGTGTATAATGGCAGAGCCGGTGAAGAAGCAGCGAAAACCCTTGACGGAAGACGCAAAGAAAAGGAAAAGAGCTTCAGACCAAACGAGGGGGAGTTTTGTAGAGAAAAAGCATCAGGCTTGCCTGGTGTCCCTTTAAATGAGCATTTAAAATCAGGCTCCTAGGTTTTTGCCTATCAGTCGATATTTCTTCTAGAATTAAAAGAATATCCTCTTTCCTTATGTTTAATACAAGACTTCAAAATTCGTTTTAATGTCATATGCAAACAATATAATGGTAACGACTTGCAGAAGCAAAATCAGAAGTCATTATTAAAATATACAGGTGCTGGTCATATAATTAGAATATCATCAAAAAGTTGATTCATGTCAGTATTCAAAAAGTGAAACTTGTATATTATATTCATTCATTACACACAGACTGATATATTTCAAATGTTTATTTCTTTTAATTTTGATGATTATAACTGACAACTAATGAAAATCCCAAATTCAGTATCTCAGGAAATTAGAATATTACTTAACTCATTGAGTGCCAAATGCGTTGAGTGCCAAAAATGTAATATTACGTTTTTAGCTTTTTTTTTTAATTACGAAACTAGACACTCTAACACACCTTGTATGTGATTTTGTGAACTCTGTGATGAATGGAAATGAAATATATGACGATCGAAAACTCATGAAAACGCACAATCTGGACATTTTATCTGGACATTTAATCTTAAAACTCTGCTTTTGATGGTTGCCGCTTTGGGTTGAATTAGTGACACATGCACGTCAGGTCAAAACCAGGCCATTTTCGTGACAAGGCCCAGGCCATTTTCATCACTAGGTGGCAGTCTCGCCAGGTCTCGCTAGGTCACTTCCCGGAAACTTTACAGGCAACACTTCATATTTCATCAAAGACGCTACATCTCCATTTCTAGAAATAAAACAGGGATTTTGATGAAAACTAGCCACTATTTAGCTTGGGATTTCTTAGGAACAGAGGCATGTAGAAATAAACAGTTTGTACCCACTGAGAGCTTAAAGTCTCACCTCAGCCATAGTATGTGTCCATAGCTATAACATAGAATACGCTGTGGCTCTACACAAATCGTCAACAATGATTAAGATTGCTGGCACTCTGGGCCAAAGCTTCCGAAAACAGCGCGGCATTCAATGAGTTAAGACTAATACAAAAAAAGTTTTTTTAGAAATGTTGGCCAACTGAAAAGTATGAACATGAAAAAGTATGAGCATGTACAACACTCAATACTTAGTTGGGGCTCCTTTTGCCTGAATTACTACAGCAATGTGGCGTGGCATGGAGTCGATCAGTCTGTGGCACTGCTCAGGTGTTATGAGAGCCCAGGTTGCTTTGTGGCCTTCAGCTCTTCTGCATTGTTGGGTCTGGCGTATCGCATCTTCCTCGTCACAATACCCCACAGATTTTCTATGGGGTTAAGGTCAGGCGAGTTTGCTGGCCAATTAAGAACAGGGATACCATGGTCCTTAACTCATTGAGTGCCATGCGTTGAGTGCCAAAACGTAATAATACGTTTTTAGCTTTTTTTTTAATTACGAAACTAGACACTCTAACACACCTTATATGTGATTTTGAGAACTCTGTGATGAATGGAAATGAAATATATGACGATCGAAAACTCATGAAAACACACAATCTGGACATTTTATCTGGACATTTTATCATAACTCGGTTGCCGCTTTGGTTCGAATCAGTGACTCATGCACGTCAGTTCAAAACCAGGCCATTTTCGTGGGTCTATCACTAGGTGGCAGTCTCGCCAGGTCTCGCTGATCACTTCCCGGAAAGTTTACAGGCAACACTTCATATTTCATGAAAGACGTTATATCTCCATTTCTAGAAAAAAACAGCGATTTTGATGAAAACTAGCCACTGTTTAGCTTGGGATTTCTTAAAGTCTCACCTTTTAAACGAGCCATTGTATGTGTTCATAGCTATAACACAGGATATGCTGTGGCTGTACAAAAATCATCAACAATGGTCTAGTCTAGATTGCTGGCACTCTAGGACAAAGCTTCCGAAAACAGCTTGGCATTCATTGAGTTAAACCAGGTACTGGTAGCTTTGGCACTGTGTGCAGGTGCCAAGTCCTGTTTGAAAATGAAATTTGCATCTCCAAAAAGTTGGTCAGCAGCAGCAAGCATAAAGTGCTCTAAAACTTAGACAACTCTGTTGATCCTAGACCTCAGAAAACACAGTGGAACACCAGCAGATGACATGGCACCGCAAACCATCACTGACTGTGGAAACTTTACACTGGACAATGTGGATAGCAATGTGGATTCTGTGCCTCTCCTTTCTTCCTCCAGACTCTGGGACCTTGATTTCCAAAGGAAATGCAAAATTTACTTTCATCAGAGAGAGAACATAACTTTGGACCACTCAGCAGCAGTCCAGTTCTTTTTGTCCTTAGCCCAGACGAGACACTTCTGACACTGTCTCTTGTTCAAGAGTGGCTTGACACAAGGAATGCGACAGCTGAAACCCACACTCTAAAAAATGCTGGGTTATTTTCTCAACCCAAACGCTGAGTTGAAACTGTTGGGTCATTGTGTGGGGTTGTTTTTACTCATGTTGGGTTATTTTCTGTAACCCAGCTTGTTGGGTTGATAGTTTAGGACAGCGCCCCTCCTCTCCCCCACCTGACGTGAGCACACTACTCAGCACCAGGGTAACTTTAACACAGCTGCATAGTTATTTGAGAGTTCGGGGGAAATCGTTATTCTTTCAACCGTCCATGCAGTCCAGCAGCTTTCAACATGCAGTGGAAATCAGGCGATTTTGGAAGGTATGTATCTGCTTTTAACTTTTTTATTATTATTATTCAGACGGATTTTAAAAGTAGCCTACACCCAGTTCGTGATATGAATGGATATTCTAATTTCGTTCAGCCTAAGCAGGTTAAGAATTGTGACATTCAAGCCAGCTAACGTTAGCTAACATTAATTTACAGTCTTACAATTACTGCTCATGTTAATGTTAAATCTACACAAAGACAGACTCTTTAAAACATAGTTCTGTGTTGACTGGGTATGAACTGCTGAACAGAAACAAAACAAACTTTTACAAAGAACTAAAATTAGCATACCAACAGCTGGCTAGGTTAACGTTAGCAGATGGTTGGTATGCTAGCTTCTAGCTCTAACAAATGCTTCGTGTTAGTGCAGCATGTGTGTCAGCTAATGTATACAGTCGAAGTAGTCTCTTTACGTACGGTAATCATCATGCCAAACAACATATTAATTAATTCAGGGTAGCTTCATATTATAGCCATGTAACTTACTGGGTGGTTTTTGGTGGTAACATTAACGTTACAGACAACTTGAATTTAACTAACTGAATGTGTTAACATGAGCTAGCTAACGGTAGAACTATCACCAAAGATTGTTAAGGCGGAGCAAGATACTTCGTCGTAGTTCATGTCTATGGGCGCGAAATGGGGATCGAATCCTGTCTGCATAAAGAGGCGTGTCGATGACGTATTGACGAGCGTACGTTGCAACCGGCCAACAGCAGCTGCATAAATAACCGGCGCACACCTGATATAAGGTTGATTTTCTCCAGACTGGAATGCTCAAAAATGCTAAAAATGTACCTGAAATGTTCAGAAGGGTTTGAGGATCATGAAAACGTGCCCGAAATTCACATTCCTAACTCTATAGAACCAAGACCTTAGCATATGTGGTGAAATTCTGAGCTATGCCCATAGACTTCAATGGAGCAGTCGCTGCCTCTGCTCTGCATAAAGGGGGATTTTGACCCCCCCCTCGTGCGATCCGGGTTCCCGGAAGTGGCTCCTGATGAAACATCTTGCTCCGCCTTAACAATCTTTGCTATCACTGCCACTAACGTTAATATTACTGAACGTATGTTTGTCAGTCTGCTGTTAAACAACTCCATGAGGTGGTCATGGTTTCCGAGTGTGTTGCGCTAATATTTTGTCTCCGAATTTTTAATGTTTGTCAACATCATTCACTGATCATGGTTTGTGAAAGTCTTGATCTAAAGTTCTGTCAATAGCAGTGATTAATTTACTCTTTTTCTTTCTTTGATTGACAGGGCTGACTCCAAAATGGACCGTGGAATCTAGCTGTCTTCATGGAAGTAACTTATCACATGCTGATGCTGCTTTTAGAGTAGGCTATTGTCGTGGAAAAACTATCCACTTTCCCGAACCTCCAATCCAACTAGCACTCTGATGTCAAAGACCCGAAGGAGAACACCAAGACGAAAGAAGCTGAAGACTGTTGATCCTTTATTCACCGTATTGCAGTGATAATACAATCCAAACAGCGTCAGGACTGGACCGTCAGGCAATAGAGTGATGAGTGGCAGCTGCTACCCCGATGAGATCTGATCTGAGTGTGTCTGAGCTCTTTCTTTTATGCTCTCAGGGGCCTGGGAGGCGTTCCTATCCCTTTTTAGCCAATCAGAACGTTTTGGGACTTGAGATATTGGTGGAAAACCCTTCTCATCTAAACATTAAAAAATGTGTGTTACTAGGCAGAACACATGTGACCAGGTCCTATGTGTAATCTGTTGCCAGGCAGAGTATGTGTTTTGGTTCTATGTGTACTTTCACTTTTGGTTCTGCCTCCTTTTCTTGTAAACCCCTCCACTTCTTCTCAGCCCTGTTTGGTTTTACTTTCACTGCCATTCCTCCTCAGTTTCACTCTTAGTCTCTGACCGCTCAGTCTCATGACTTCCAGTAAATGTTGCATAACAGTTGCATAAACAATATCCTTATAAGATGGAATGTTTTCTAATAAACCAGCATGCTTCTAATAAACCAGTATGCACACACACAAGTTATTATGTCTAGATAAAATCACCACACTATCCATTCAAAAATAAAGTAAACTGTCAAATAAATAATTATGTCGAACTGTTTTATTTCATTGCATGGCTATTTGTTGCCCATTTTCTCTCAATGCAACCCAAATACTTGGTTTAGAAAACCCGACAACTGGTTATTTTAACTAGCAGTTCTGTTGATATAACCCAGTGGTTTGGGTTGAATCTATACCCAATATACTGTGTGAATTTTACTCAACATTTATATAGTTATAACCCAGCACATTGGTTACCTTTACCCAGTCTATTGTGCCAATTTAACTAACGTTGTGTTGATATAACCCAGTGTTTTGGGTTAGAATCATACCCAATCTGCTGGGTTTAATAATGTACCCAGACCATTGGGTTAGGATAACTCAATGTGGTGTTGGCCCAATAGTTAACCAGCGGCTGGGTTATATTTGGGTCATTTTTAACCCAACATTTTTTAGAGTGCATGTCTTGCATACGCCTGTGCATGGTGGTTCTTGAAGCACTGACTCCAGCTGCAGTCCATTCTTTGTGAATCTTCTCCACATTTTTTAATGGGTTTTGTTTCACAATCCTCTCCAGGGTGCAGTTATCCCTATTGCTTGTACACTTTTTTCTACCACATCTTTCACTTCCCTTCGCCTCTCTATTAATGTGCTTGGACACAGAGCTTTGTGAACAGCCAGCCTTCAGCAATGACCTTTTGTGTCTTGCCCTCCTTGTGTAAGGTGTCAATGGTTGTCTTTTGGACAACTGTCAAGTCAGCAGTCTTCCCCATGATTGTGTAGCCTGTAGCCTACTACTGAGAGACTATTTTTAAAAGGCCTTTGCAGGTTTTGAGTTTATTAGCTGATTACGTGGCACCAGGTGTCTTCAGTATTGAACTTTTCACAATATTCTAATTTTCTGAGATACTGAATTTGGGGTTTTCATTAGTTGTCAGTTATAATCAAAATTAAAACTATGTACCGCACAGTGATACAAAATATGACCGCCGCTCAGTCCTGTACATCCATTCTGCGAAAATAAACCATATTTATCAATTTGTCTCCATCTTCTACTCTATCCCCCACTCTTGAAACTTTTGTGTATGCTTGTTTGGCATGTGTGTTTGCGAGCTGCACAGAAAGTAGCCTACTGGCGCTGCAAAGGTGAATAGATTTGTAGCACTTGCCAAAAAATTTGTAGCATTGTTATAAAACCTTTAAAATCTCTAAACAATCACAAGTAGGGCAGTTCATCACAGTCCATCCATTGCAACTGGAGTGATGAAAGGTACACCTATAGGCCAGAGTGCGAATTACCCCACCATAATTGGGGGGTACTGCTCCTTCACTTCTTCTGACCATAATGGGCCATTACCATATCAATCCCCACCGTGATCGCCAAGTGCAACATGTGTTGTGCAACACACATACAAGGTCTAAACATGCGACAAACTGATAATCAGTAGGCTACAGAATATCTCATCGTTTTTATACTGTATATCCAAAAGAGAACTGTTTTGATCAACTCTGCCCTCTGCCCTCATCTTGTCTCCCTGCGGCCTGCTCACGGCTTTTATAATGTGCCTCTCTTGTCTGCTGGTCCTTAACACATATGACACGAACAGTGTATAAAACCTAACTGCACCTACACTTTTAATGTAATTGTTTGTAGATAAAAAATAGTTTCATTAAGATAGTATCAGGGTTCTCAGATGAAACTACATTTATCAAACTAAAAATAGGAAATAATAGAATGTAAAAACAATACCAACCAATTAAAAACAAATTCAAATACTAGCACATATTTAGCCTAGGCTACTTGGGTCTTTTTATGTTTCCACAGGTTTCACTGATGTAGGCTTAGCTACATCAGACCCTCTTGTGCATACCGGTAATATAAAAACACAGGATCTGTGCCAAACTAATTTCAAAAGGGCACAATAATTTATTCAATATATAATGAGAATGGATACCTAGGCTATGGAGTTCATCTCCTTGGAAATGACAATCGATTTTACCTCACCACAATGTAAAGGTTTATTTAAATAGAGAATTACCTTGCTAACTAACCTTGGTAACTAACCAAGGTACACTTTACTAGCCTCAGTGGGTAAGTAAGTAGCAGGTAAGTAGCCAGTAATTCAATGTATGAAGAGGTGACATGAGCTATGAAAGAACAAACACGTTTATAAATGAAGGTTGTAAAATAACACATTTTCAACAAGCTAGACGTCAGTTAGCAACTTACATTTACCCATGCACGTCAGCAGCAAACCGAATTTAGCCTACTGGAGGAATTTACCTAGCGTTTTGTCATTCAATGTTGACACTTGCTCAGTTGCTTCTAGCGCCACGGTGGTTAAAAATGGTACGGTCCACAATAGGGGTTTCTGAAATCGCTTTACATTAAAATGTTCCTACAGTGAAAACAGGAGTTGACTTGTATTGTAACTGTAATGATATTTTTCACAATATCAGAAAAATTATCTGACCCCCCCAAAACTGATATTTCTGTCTCTTTGGGGGGGGTACTGAGTCTTCATTGGGGGGTATAGTACCCCCTGTAATTCGAACTATGCTATAGGCTACATTGTATTTGGGAAAAGCAGAAGGTAGCAGCATAATGTATTTATTTATTATTTATTTATTATTAAACAAAACAATCCCTGTCAGTTCCATGCAGTTTTCAACAGCTATCAAGAAGAGAGGTCATGTCATGGATTTTTGTGAATGTTTCTTCTTCTACATAATGCAAGAGTTTAGTCATCTAGTTCATATGATATTCAGCTTTATTGTCAATGCACAAATTAAATACCAGTAGTCTAAAACAAAATGCAGTTTTACCCAGTGGTGCAAATAACTGACATGTCCAAAAGGGCCTTCATGATGCGTCGCTAGACTATTCATACACATTTTAACGGGCCAAGTGTAAGAGCTGCTGTCCGTTATTGTTCGTGCAAATAATAGGCTGATTCATGTTCCCTTGCATCTTGCTACTGTGAGGTCCATGGTTAGTCTGGCTTTCGCCAGACCAAGCTCAATTTTTAAAGAAATCGCCGGCAGTAGTCCATGGTAGGTATGGATATCCACGCACTGGCGCCCCCTCTGCGACGTGTTCGCCCCCCGGTTTCAGAGCTATCACACCCTAAACACGCACTTCGAACAAACAAATAGCAGTCTCAGTCTCACGGTATAGCCATAGGCAAAACTGTATTGGACCGGTGTAACGTTGGTACTAAATCATCCATCGCAAATAATGATTTTTGTAGCACGTGCAACAAATATGTGTAGATACAGCCCTGCCCTGGATACATCTCAACGTGCGCTCTAAAACATTTGGTTTAAATGGAGATGTAGATCATCACGGGTGCGTTAATAAATCTACACTGCGGCGAGTTGACACAAATTCACTTTGACGAATTTATGTAGTTTCAGTCCTAGTTAGCCTACTTTACTTTGAGCCATGCTCTTCCTTACTTGAATCACCTTTGAAAATAGAGGATTGAAGTAGTGGGTGTTTGGGAATGAACATCGACTCAGATGCTTTTTGAGACTTTGAGCAGAAATGTCCCAGCCCGGTGATTAGGATGCATCATAGACAGGTTCTCTTTTAGGTAGCCTATATATTTTCCATTAGAAAACCATCACGTAGCGAACGTGTTGTGGCTAACTCACTTACAGTGTTGGGCAAGTTACTTCAAAAGCGTAATGCATTATTTATTACTTGTTACTGTCATCTCAAAGTAATTTGTTACATTACAATATTACTGTCTTTGAATTGTAAGGCATTACACTACGTTTACATTACTTTCACCAAAATAACAGGAAATATGGATTTGGTGTTCTCAATAGATCTTCATGTGTTCATGTGCAGCTCATTACACGGCAGGAGGTGATGTGGTATGGCATAATGACTGAGCTAGGCTTAAGGCTAACAAACAAACAATATAATGGTTGCAGTTATGGCTCATGGGACAATGTAGGCCCCAAAGGCCCAAAGGTCACTCACAACTTAATATAGTAAAATATAGCCATGGTAAAATATAGCCATAGTGAAATTGTATGTTGACTTTAAATGGTTCTCATCATTGCTGGTTGCCTTTCCTTCCACTTACAGTGGTGTAGACTTAATGCAAATAGTTTGAGAATAATGGCTATGATCTTTGTCTGTAAAAAAAAACATTTTAATTATTCTCACTGCTTGAAATGAGAAGTATAGCCTAACCATGTTAGATCTGTTGCATGAATGGCAGAGATAACTCAAATTCCCTTTCTACAGTCATCTAAACAAGGCAATCAAATTCCAGGACCAGCATAGATGACTTTTTTTAATTCTTGGATAATCTTCTCTGGTGCCAATTGAGTATTTCTCAATTTTGGATTAAAAAGCAAAGTAACTTCAGTTACTGAGAATTGTACCGAGTAAAATATTACTGAAATTTTATTGGTAATGCCTTCTATTACTGCATTACAGCAAAAAGCAATGCATTACTGTAATTACATTACTTTTTAAATGCATTACTCCCAACACTGCTCACTTAGCTCCTGTTAGTAGCCTAGGTTATGGTCAGAAGAGAATGAGATGACAGTCGAAAGATACAATTAGTGCGGTTATCAATTTGCTTGGTAGCCTATACCGCATTTATGGTTTTCTACAAATACATCAATAATCAAATTGGCCTCCATCACTGAACCAATGCTAACGGTAACATTATTTTACCTAGCCTACGTCCTAGGCTATAACTTGTATAAGATTAACGTAGCCTACCTGCAGTAAAAACCAATCATGTCCGATAAACATTCTCAGATTTATTTCGGCTTCAAGAAGAAATGGGAATTACATGTCACGCGGAAATTATACACTTATTAGAAGTTCTCTGCGGTAAACTACAGTGTTGTCCTTGTAGAAAGCGTCTATTGTCTTTCCAACCCACTTTAGATTAACTTCCAACAAAATTACGTCTCACTGCAACGATGCGCCATCTGGTGGACAAACGACTACGTAACGCCAATACTGGAAATTCAGCCAAATGATGATGAATATTTGGTTTTCCTTTAATCCTACTGAATTTGTAATTATGTATCGGCCGTTCTAATTGCCGATACTGATAGTATGTGCGTGCCTGTGTGTGTGTGTGTGTGTGTATATATATGTGTGCACCACCATCTACAGGCCAATGAGTGTACAGTCACTAAATGTACACATAACTTAATTTTTTAGACCCCCCCCCCCCCCCCATGGATGAAATTCTAAAAAACTTGGCATACCCCCAGAGAATGTCAGGTTAATCATACACATAACATTTGGTGCAGTTCTGAAAATTAACTGAAGAGAGGGGCGATTAAAGCAGAATAATATTGGATTTTCATTTTTTACTGGGGGGGGGGGGGTGCAAATCACAAATGAGTGATTATGGGCTAGGTTGATGTGGGCCCTTGAGACCAACATACCATACCATAAAAATTTCTTCATCCTCGATGCCACGGTTCAGCAGCGCGGGGGGGAGGGGCCCCTGGGGACCAAACAATTTTTTTCCGTAAAAGTGTAATGGGGCTACATACTCACCAAATTTCATGTGCCCCGGTGGTTCGGTGTCCCGGGTATCGTTGACCAAAAATTCAGGAAGTAGATGAGGGAAAGTTAACGTAACCGCCCCCTTCTCTTGCAGGTGTGTTCAGCTGATGATTTAGCCTCCGATACCTGGCCGCAGATTCGTCTGGTTAACTCAAGTTCAAATAGACATGTTTGTGATGCTCCACTTTGTTGTTTAATAAAGCTTTACAACACAATGTGTCGGCGTTGGAAGTGTCTGTAGTAGGCTAGGCTACATGCGCTGGACCGTGAATATGCCACCAAATAAATAAAACTAAATAAACTCCACGTGGGTCTTGAACCACTACTAAATTAAACTGCTTGCATGATAACCTGATATTTACCTGCTTGCGCCACTAAATAGGCTAACACAACCTAGTGAAATTGACCATACTTATTTACTAGGCCTACAAGTAAAAGATGGCTTTCCCATCCATCTTACTCACGATCGATGAGGGGATCTCACTCATTTTCAGGGGCCACATTACCCTCTGGTAGAGTGTAAATTGATAGCACCAGACCTTATACTTCCCAGGGAGTTGGCTTTGGTCGATCCATCACAGAGCTGTTTCACGACGGTTTTCCCCATCTGCTTGTCAGACAACTCTGTGGTGTACTGCCTCCCCAGGCTTTTGATGGATTGCTCTGCGAGGAGTGGTGTCTTCTCCCCTCCGACTACAAAGGTGGTGTTGTCGTTCCTGACTCCTCTCCTGAGTGACAGGCTGCGGGACTTGGAGGGCTTGATCTTCATTCTTGCCCATGACATCAGCTCATCCAACCTCTTCAGCAGTCTTGCTGTACATGCTGCTGTCTGAAGGAGGGTGGTGACGTCGTCCATGTAGCTCCTTAGTGGGGGAAGCCTCTGACCAGTTGGCAGTTTGATCCCTCCTACCATTTGCCTTGCGCCGATGAGGATTCAAATGCTTCTCAAGCTTCTCTTCAAATGCATCTCAAATGCTGCTATGAACAGTATCGGAGAAATGGCACATCCCATTGCAATTCCGACTTCAAGCCGCTGCCACCCAGTAGTGAAGTCCTGTGCGGAGAAGCACATCTGCAGGTTGTTAAAATACTGTGCTACCAAGTTCTTGACGCAGGTGGGCATGTGGAAGAAATCCATGGCATAGTTGATCAGCTGGTGCGGGACTGATCCATACGCATTGGCAAGGTCAAGCCAGATGACGCGCAGGTCGGTCTTCTCCCGCTTAGCTTTCTGGATTTGGTCCCAGATCATTGTGGAGTGCTCTATGCATCCGGAGAATCCTGGCACTCCTGCTTTCTGGCAGTTGGTGTCGATATAGCCATTCTCAAGCAAGTAGTTGGTCATCCTTCTGGCAAGTACTGAGAAGAAGATCTTTCCTTCTACTTTCAGTAGGGCGATGTTACGGAACTGGCCGATGTCTTTGGAGTTTGTTTCCTTGGGGATGAAGACTGCTACGGCTCTTTGCCACTCAGATGGAATGAGTTGCTTTTTCCAGGCAGTTCTCATTAGGTACCATAGCAGCTCTAGTACCTTGGGGCAGTTCTTATAGAGCTTGAAGGGGACTCCGTTGGGGCCTGGTGCAGAAGCGGACCTTGCCTTCCCCACGACTTGCCTGACCTCACTGAGCTTGGGAGGCATGGTGTTAAACGCAGCTGTTGGCTGTGCGGGCTGAGGTACGTATCCTGGTGTTCCTAAGGGGATGCTCCTTTGCGGATCACTGTACTGTTCTCTGACATGCTGTTCCAACTGCTCCCTGGTGGTTTCGAGCTTGCCAGTCTTCTTTTCCTCCAGCCAGGCGCGTAGCAAGCGTGGGGGATGTGGGTGTTATAACGTATACACTTTTGCTGGAACACGATTCTATCCCCCACACTTTTTGTCAAATTAAAATGAAAGTAAAATATAGAAATAAACGCTCCCGTAAAGAGTTGGAACCGTATCTACCATAACGCACACACAGAGACACAAATAGGTCTGTTGATTTGATTGAACGTCATCCAATCACATCAAATTAGCCACTGAAGAACCAGCGCCTCTCTGATCAAATTCAAAGTGTGCGTCTTTCAAGGCTGTGCTGCTGCTTGGGTCTGCATTATAACGTCTGCAGTGAGCAGATTTCAGGTAGAATTGAAATGATAATTGTTACCGCATTACGCTAATTTAGTAAACCAAAATTCACTGTCTTTATTCACAAGTTTTTGTCGTCACTGTCGTTATTCACAAGTTTTTGTCACAATGTAGAAATGCAGGGAGTCAAAGTGAAAGCGGGGGTGCGGGGGTGATCTTCTCATTTCCTGGAGTTCTGGTATTCTCGTAATCCATTTCCGTTGCCGTTGTCACCGTGTAGTCCGTCCTGTTGGGCCCATCTTTCATCCCGCCTCTCGGAGGGCCCACGGGTTGTTGCTTCTTGCGATTCTTCGTAGTTAGCGTTGGGTGTCTCTCTACTGAGAGACCAGTGGGTTGGGTAACTAGCCGCCCACGCCCGGTGCGGTCTTTCCATGCTGTCATCCAGTCTCTCCTCTGATATTACATATCTTTTGTGATATGTAAACTTTTGTGTAAAATGAAGACACATTAGACTTCTCCTCCACATTGTGCGTTTCAATGCGTGTTTCACGTTCGTTGGGATATGCATCAGGTTAATATGCAGATTATAGTTCAAGTTTTGTCATTCGAGTTCGAATCTCATAGTTTTTTATTTTATTTATTTGCTGGCGTTCATAATAAGACACTTCATAGAGGCGGCCACAGCCTGGCAGCAATCAGTGAAACGTTTGTAAACTGAACCATGATAGGCTACTTTGGGCAACATTGCAAGATAACACAGTAGCCAGTCACCATAATCCGCTGTGTTAACCTGCTAAACACAATAACATACTAGGTGTGGTGTACTAGGCGTACTAGTAGGCCTAGTATATATCACCAATTTCACTGAGAAGTATCAACTGGTTAGTGGCGCAAGCAGGTTGGTGTCAGGTTATCATGCAAGCAGTTTGATTTAGTAGTGGTTCGAGACCCACATGGAGTTTATTTAGTTTTATTTATTTGGTGGCATATTCATGGTCCAGCGCATGTAGCCTAGCCTTCTACAGACAACCTGACACTTCCAACGCCGACACATCATGTTGTAAAGCTTTATTAAACAACAAAGTGGAGCATCACAAACATTTCTATTTGAACTTGAGTTAAACCAGCGTTTCTCAAACTGTGGGTCGCGGAGACTTGCCAGGTGGGGCGCGAACTGACGTGAAAAACAGGAGTTTTTTTTATTTATCTGAAGCCTGGGCCCAGGTAGCACATGCGCAATGGACGCACTGTGTTATTCAGACACGCAGCGCTCGTGTCAAGGCAGCTTAGTTAGTCCCGACCTACATGAGATTTTGAGCGTTGTTGTGAGAGTGGTGAATTTCATCAAAACCCAGCCCTTAAAAGTGCGTCTATTCTCCGCACTTTGCGAAGAGATGGTAGCTGACCAAAAGCTACTGTTTCACAGCGAGGCAAGGTGGCTTTCCCGAGGTAAAGTGCTGTCGCGCGTGTTTGAGCTCCGAGTCGCCTCTTCTTGGAGGAAGAGCGCATGTTTGAATCTGCAAGCACGTTCACTAATGAACATTTCTTGACGAAGCTGGCCTATCTTAGCGATATATTTGATATATCTTAGCGATACATTTGAGTTAAATGTCCAGTTACAAGGCAAACACAAGCACCTACCTCACCTAGCAAATAAGACTATGGATCCATTTAATGCAGCATGTTGGTATTTCATTGAATATATTGTACAATGCTGTAAAATGGCCTATGTTGCTGGAAAACAGAAATATGTGTTATGTATTTATTTATTATTATATCTGCAGCACCAGCTGATTTTAACTCTGTTGAAGAGGATATATTTAGAACTTTAGAACTCTATATATAGAATTTAGAACCATTGACCATTTTAAGCTTGACCTACCACTTTCTTAAAGCGATGAGGGACCGGTGGGGCTCGAGAATGCCCCCTTGATCAAAGTGGGGAATGAAAGAAAAAGTTTGAGAACCACTGAGTTAAACAGATGAATCTGCGGCCAGGTATCGGAGGCTAAATCATCAGCTGAACACATCTGCAAAAGAAGGGGGCGGTTACGTTAACTCCAGAGGCAAAGTAAACAGTCCAGCCAGTTAACATGAAAGCCAGTTACCGTATAACACCGGGATTAGTGTGTGCTTCACCTCACTGTGTGCTGTGTGTGTTTCACTAATTCATGGATTGGGATAAATGCAGAGACCAAATTTCCCTCACGGGATCAAAAGAGTATATACTTATACTTATACCTGTAGTAGCTAGCCTACAACTACTGTAGGCCTATACTGTCTATACTGTCTCCAATATGCCAAGTAGGACTACAGCAGGCTTTCATGTGCTCACACAAACGTTTTTTACCAGCCACTAGAGATACAGTATGAACATTTGATGAAAAATCATGACCAAAATTATCACGGTTATTGGTATTATTACGATATGATTAAAATGTGCTGACTTTTTTTCTAAACCTATGCCATCAATGTTGGACAGAACTCATAATTGGCCTGCCCTTCATGCCCAGTAGCAACAAAACTAAAGGACAACAGAACAGCTAGTGTCATAAAAGTGGTGTGGCTCCTTTAAGACACAATCCACTGGTGTGAGTTCTGGAGCCATCCAACTTTATCTAACTCTATACCATCTAATTTTAATATTATATCTAGGCTATATTTAACATTTATTTTCTATTTGGCCTGTTATGAAATCATGCATTGCCCAATTTAAACACACTTTTTTAAGACACTTAAATACATGCATGCTTAGCATTTTGTGAAAATAAAAATCATGGCTCTTAGCTCTTAGCTCAACTCTTAGCCATGAGCTGTATATCCTCTGATTTTAATATTTACAGATATATAGGTATTTAAGCACAGCTCAGTTTTAAGACACTTAAGGCCCAAAGTTGGAGACCATATAGAAATTTGCTACCATTTCAAAACCTATTACTCTGGAATGGCTTATTGTACAGGGGATTGCATTACACCTTTGTGTTCGGTAAGCTCTGCTGTTTATTCTGGTTTACGGTTTGTCATGTAGTTGAACGAAAAGTTTGTGAGATATTCCACCTTATATGAATTGAGATGAGCGCAGAGCTGTAGAGTAATAGCCTATGATTATTTCTTGAAAGTTAATTTTCTCGCGAACTAGTGTTAATTTTGTCACCTATTTTTAATTTAGTCTTAGTCTTAGTCTTGTGACGAAATGTCCTTTTTAGTCTTTGTCATATTTAGTCATTCAAATATCATTTTTATTAGTCAAGTTTTAGTCGACTAAAAGTCTCGTCATTTTAGTCTAGTTTTCGTCAAAAGAAAACTAAAGGTATCTTAGTCTTAGTCAGTTTTAGTCAACACATTTTAGTCTTTTTTTATATAACAAATTATTTCTGATTACCATTTGAGTCAAATAGTGTTTCACACGTCTCAATTTTCCAACAATATTGTGTGTCCACAGGGCTACTCGTCTGTTATAATTACTCATTCTGATTTTTTGTCAGTCAGTATGTTTACATGCACAGGTAAGTCGAGCTACAGTTATAGCTCGGCTGGGATTTGACCATAGACAGTAAAAGATTTGACTGGACCACTGTCATATTCGTAGACCAGTGTTTCTCAAAGTGTGGTCCGGGAATCACTGGTGGTCCACAAGCTATCCCAAGTGGTCCGCGAGCAGACGTGGTAAAATATAATATAGATGAGTTGTTTGCAATATTGAGTATTAATGTTTTACTCCGCCTCGCTAGATGGCGATATGCGCCCAAACACAACACATTCCCCAAACAGACTCTCCATCTTAGCCATAGCTAACTTGCTAGCGAACTTTCCATATTAGCTTACTTGCTAGCAAACTTTGCATCATCAGTCTAACTAGTTAAATAGTTGACATTACATGATGAACATTTTCGTATGGACATTCTGGTGGATGTTAATTTGTATGAGAGAAGCTTCAACTTCTGGGTATGTAGCATTGTGGCATAAAGCTTAGGTAGTTAGTTTGCTAACTCTGGCAGAAATCTCCAGTGTTCTTGTTCCATGTAGTTTCGTGTTGCAGCCACAGGGTTGCAGCAACAGCACGTAGACTAGCCTACAGGAAAGCTGTTGCGTGTGAACTCATTCGGAATATTTTGAAAACGTAACAGCTAGATATTCTGTCTTCTCATTTTGTAGACGAAAATGAAGAGAGATTTTATCTTAGTTTTTATTTCATGCAAAACATTTTAGTCTCGTCTTTTTTCGTCAACAATAATTCATCTTAAGATAGTCTTAGTCAGTGTTTCAGGACATTACTGCCGTCTCGTCATCGTCTCGTCTTAGTCATGAAAAAAAAGGTTGTTGACGAACATATTTCCTCTCGTCTCGTCTGACGAAATTAACACTATCGCGAACCGTTTATCACAGCAAATAGCGGCTATAGCACCGTATAAAAGTTATTTAATGTGATATCTGTGTGATGACTAGGCTATGTGAGTAGTTCAACCGAGAAGAATGGGCGGCCACACTTTGCGTCCGTCTGCCTCATAGGTCTAACTAGATGTACCGCATAGCTGTAACTAACAAACTAGATCCTAATAGAAAGCTGTTAGCTTCCCTAAGCTACAGGTAGGCTTATAAGGTAGGCCTATTTACAACATAAATTGTCAATAGACTATGCTGGCGACACAAATAAAATCTCCTTTCCGCCACTTCTAAATGGGACCCACTACACAGTAGCTTAAGGTGTGTTGCTAAAGCAGCCATAATGAAATGAAGGTGTCATTGTTTGGATACTTCACACACACGTGCTTTAATTTCACAGACTACAACTACCAAGCTGGAATCAAAGCACATCGATTCCCCTCTCACACCCTGCACGCACTTAAAACAAAATAAACAGGCGTCTATATGGCTGGGTGCTGGATGGCTGGGTAGCTGGGTGCTGGGTAGCTGGGTGCTGGATGGCTGGGTGGCTGGGGTGCTGGATGGCTGGGTAGCTGGGGTGCTGCATGGCTGGGTAGCTGGGTGCTGGATGGCAGGGGTGCTGGATGACTGGGTAGCTGGGTGCTGGATGGCTGGGAAGCTGGTGGCAGGGTAGCTGGGCAGATGGTGGCTGGGAAGCATGGCGGCTGGGTGGCTAGGTAGCTGGGTGCTGGATGGCTGGGTGCCTGTGGCTGGACAACTGGGTAGTTGGGTGGCTGGCTGGGTAGCTGGGTGTCTGTGGCTGGACAGCTGGGGTGCTGGGTAGCTGGATGGATGGGTAGCTGTGAAACTGGGTGCTGGGCGGCTGAATGGCTGGGTAGCTGGGTGCTGACTGTATGCCATTATGCACTAAGAACAAAACAGAAAACAACCGGAAACCATGATTAGTTTAACTGCAGTGAAAGGGGGGGTACAAAAACGATGTTTTAGGGGCATGATTTGGAGAGTGTCTTTGTGCCTCTCAACAGACACAAAATGCAATTAAAATTTCTGTGCAACATGAACAGGGCCTTACATGACAACAAGATGCGTTTTAAACTCATACATTGCGAAGAAACCATAGGAACATAGGTCGGTGACAGTACAAACTTTGAATTTAAACGATTTCTTCGCAATGTATGAGATGAAAATGCATCTTGTTGTTCATGTTGCACCGAAATTTCAATTGCATTTTGTGTCTGTAAGAGGCCCACAAAACTGGCAATATAGCTAACTGGGAGCTCCCCGCTAACCCTGGCTATCGGCTCAATTACCTCTCTAAACCACAATCTTGTTTCGTAATAGGCAGGTATTTGCTATTTCTTTTTTATGCTATTAAAATTTTTTCTTTTTTTTCCAACCCACTTTTAACTTCCAACAAAATTACGTCTCACTGCAACGATGAGCCATCTAGTGGACAAACGACTACTTATCGCCAATACTGGAAATGCAGCCATGATGATGATGATGAATATTTATTTTGGCTTTTTTTTAATCCTACTGAATTTGTAATTATGTATTGGCCGTTCTAATACCGATAGTATGTTGGTGCCTATGTGTGTGTGCATGTGTATATGTATGTGTGCACCGCCATCTACAGCCCAATGAGTGTACAGTCACTAAATGTACACATAACCTAATTTTTTTTATTGCAAAAAAATAAAATAAAAATGGATTTGGCGTGACATTTCTTGCATGTGCGTGAAAGCGTGAGATTGGTGCTGAAAGCGTGAGTGTCACGCCAGATGCGTGAGAGTTGGCAACCCTGCAGTAGGCTAGTGATTCTTGGTTGAGGGCGGCTCTCTCACATGCTCATGAAGTTCTTCGAATGTGGTTGGCCTCCGATAACCACGAATGCGCTGTTCGACAATCTGCTGCCCTTATGCTTATAGCGCAGGGATGACTGAAAGTTTCCTGTTTATCTGTTATTGCAGGGTAAGGAGCTATGCATGTCTTTCTCATAATTGTGACGTGAGCTATTTTCAGACTTGGCATTACCAAGGGTGGTTCTGTCGCACACGAGCCTGTTCATTTGATGTATGTAGGCTATCTGTATTGCTTAATGTAGTGCTAGGTCAACTATGTCAATACTAGGAATCGCTCTGTCAACACAAAGCAAATTACACTGGCTACTCTCAAAATATTGTTGGTATTATATTAAATTACTGCAGATCATTATTTAATATAGCCTACTACTTAATAAAATGGTTTCAAGCCCGTGTCTACCCCATGGTCGTGTCTACCCCATGATCGTTTAGCTGGCAGTGATAGCTGGCGGACTAATGTGTAACTGACAGATAGGTGGCGCTGAATTCAATTGGTGATACCATAGACCTTCTGTGTCACTTGAGCATCTTTCATTGTAAAACAAACCAGTTTTTCAGATTTTCTTTCCTCAGGTTGAATATGAACACAAAAAGTTTTCGAGCCAGCCAGGAGTCGAACCTAGAATCTTCTGATCCGTAGTCAGACGCGTTATCCATTGCGCCACTGGCCCGATGATGGGCTTGAACATAGCATTAGCATTTAGCATCGGCAATGATTCACTATAAGTGGTGAATCGCTTTGAAATGACAGCACTTCACATAACAAATACATTGTTACAACATTATTCATACCGTTGTTGATACCATTTAAATCCCATTCGGTGTTAATACGTTAACATTAAATTAGAGAATCGTAGCCAATGGCACACATACCGGAAAAGGAAAGCTGTGTTCCGTGTTCACTTGAAGTGCTGCTGCTGGCGGGAGTTTGAAGTGGGTTGGTTTACAGAAGATATTGGAGATTTGGTAAATTATCTTAATCTATATACAAATGATATCAATGACGAATTATTCACAAATAATTTCTAAACTCTATATTGTCACATCCGTTAATGCTATGGTACAGGGTTGTTGCTGATTTGGCTACCCTGGCGAGTTCGCTAACTTGGCGATAGTTGCTTCAACTGCACTGTTCAACTTTATTAACGTTAGCTCAACCTGCTAGTGCTAGCCTGCTGTCTTATCTATCACTAGAACTAACAGGAACGTTATTTAACTCTCTTGACCACCCACATAACGTTTTAGATGACATTATCTATGTAGCAGTCTATAAAAGTAGAAACTAACGTTAACACGTAAGTTAGTTAATTTTTATTAAACGGTAATTGTACGTTAACGTTTTCATTCTCAGTTGCAGCACGTACGTCTCAAGTACGCACGGATGAACCATAAAATCAAAGCAGTGCAAAGAAAAATAGACCTATAGAAATTCAGCATGGATGTTGACATTGAAAAGATCACCAGCCTGTCGGAGAGGGACAGTACAGGCGAGCTACAGAAATACCTAAGCTCTGTGACGGCTGAGCAGGTGGGTGTCCCATACTGTGGTCAAAAGTTGCTAACCTTGCATGCATGCATTCATTTGAAGCACACTGAAAAATATCCTTTACTCACCATAATTTTCAGCTCACTACATTGATTACAAACACTGCACTTAAAGGCAAAGATATTGGGGCCCTCATCAAAGCCATCTTTAAAGGTAATACAACAGCACTAAATATTTTACAATTGCAGTGGATTATTATGCATTTGTGAAAATACCCAACACTGTTTTACTTAGGCTCTCCACCCAGTGTTGCTGATGGGGTGTCGAGGCGGGCTCTGCTGTACCAGCACTGCATCTCTCTGTGCGACTCAGGGGACTTGCAGACTGAGGTGGCCTCCGATATCATGGGCTTGCTGATGTTGGAGGTAAGTGTTTGATGGAGTCGTTTGCATATTCACCTTGATCACATTGATTGATTGATTGGTTGATTGATTGAAGTTTACAGACTCTGCCTCTGTTTCCTAGACACACAGCCTCCCTGGGCCTTCCCTGGCCCAGCTGGCTTCTCTGTATGTAGATTCCATCAAGGCAGGGATGATGGGAAATGGAAAGTCATTGGAGCTTTTTCCAACCATTTTAACCGCACTTG